>NW_008633048.1:0-6920 GCF_000691845.1 Merops nubicus | reverse complement strand
AATCAACCTCTGATGATGAAAAAGGGATCACTGTTCTAGCCTCAGAGAGATCACTTAATCTGATTTTTTTATGTGTTCCAAGATAATACTACTTGGTAAAGAGTTGACACTGGGAAATCAGTGTGGTCTTTTTTTACTGAGTATTGATTTTTTAAAGAAGTTCATCTGTAGAAAAGGGTAGAGTGAAATATTACTAATGCTTTACCTGATTAACTGAATTAATTAACTTTTGGGGATTTTTTCCTATCTAATTGTTCCTCTTTACTCACCTCCATCTCTTTGCTAAAACAAGTCACTGTTAGAGCTGCAGCATGTGGGACCACTCTGAAGATAACGTTCATCAACAGTGTGTCCCCAGATACTAGGAACTCTAATATTATTGTTATTATTTCCCTGAGAAAGTAATAAAAAAAAAGATTTCCCAACCTATGAGACAATCACTTAAACTACTCAGCAGTTAGTCTCTTACTCTAGATACCTGGGACTGCAAAGTGGTTGTCTTTATTTCCTAGAAACAGAGTTAAACACCTAAAAACAAGTAATGTAAGCACCTCCTCCACCTCCCCATACCATGTTAAGCCTAGGACAAAGTTTCATTGTGAAATCCAGCACTCCAGACTGGTTTCTCTGACGTTGAGTCACAGGAATTCTGTGGATTGTTTGTGTATGGAAAATGTTGGAAGGGAAAATCACTTTGGTTTGGGTCCATTTTTTGGTATACAAGGAACATCATGCCCCCTCTTTCTGCCAAAAAAGCAACATGTGCTGGCACTCTGACACCAGCCAGCCTGGGAAAACCTGCACAACTTCACTGGGGCTCAGCTTCAAAGTAAGAGAGCAGCCCAAGAAAGTCACACCTTCACATGCTTGAGTTTTGAACCTCCAGGGAACAAGGATTTTCTCACACATGGACATGACCCAGCTGGAAGTGTCTTTATACCTGTTCAGATTGGCTTGGTTCTCTCTAGCCACCAATGGAAACCAGGAAAACTGCTACAAAGACTCATAGAATGATTTGAGTTGGAGGGGACCTTAAGGATTATCTAGTTCCAACCCCCTTGCCATAGACAGGGACACCTCCCACTAGACCAGGTAGATCAAGGCAAGACATGTTCCTAATCATATCCTGGTCATCTTTCCAAGTGCAATCAAGAGCAGTCCCTTAATGCAAAGTTCAGTCCTGTGTGAACACTAACAGCCTTGTTTCAGCTCAGAAAGGACTGCAGAACATCTCAAAAGCAGTTCCACACTGCACTAAAACTTAGAGACCACTGTATTAAACAAAGAGAAGAACCCAAACACATCCCCACACAGCAAAAAAAAAAAAAATACTAAGAGCTATGGTAAATTCCAACATGCCATGGGGAGAAGGCAAAAGATACCAAGGGAATTGCTAATGTTTTATGTCTCTGAAAGAAGATGGCATTCAGGAGGCAATAACAAAATCTAACACTAAGAAACAGTGTTTTCAGTAACAATAAATTTTTACTATCTCAAAACACAGACAAACTAAGATTCAGCTAGAGAACCAAGAAGAGAACCCAGAAGACAACTCCTAAGGCTGACTTTCCATTGGCAGGCATCTGAATGTGATTAGACAGCAGCACTGGGGAGCAGCACTGATCCCCTCCCCTCATTTACTGACACCAGTAAGCACAAAACAAATCAGAACCCTGCTTCTACTGCCCCAGCCACAAAACACTCCACATCTCTAGATAATAACCTAACCATACAAGTGGAATAATCTGACTCCTTTCACATTCTTAATTAGTATTTAATATGTAGCCAGATGATTCCCTGGAAAGCACCAGTGAGAAAAATATGTATTTTCTTGTAATTGCACTCTTAATTTCTTGGCAAATCTACTGCTTGTGGTTACACTTGGGCCTGGAGAACAATGAACAGCACAACACATCATTTCTTTCCTGTAAAATGGCTTTGCAGGGTAATAAATAACCTGTTTCTTTTTTATTCTTTCACCCAAATACATAGTCATTTCCCATTTTGGTTATTTAGTAATTTCTGCTGCAGTGAAAGATGCCAGAGTTAAAGTTCAAAAGAACAGAGACTTAATTCATCAGCATGGAAAAAACAGTGAGGGAACTTTTGCCATAGTCAGCTTTACAAGCAGGTACTCCAAGAGGCTCAAAGATCTTGCTCCTAATTTGCTACACACAGTTCAATTCCTCCTCTGTCACCTTCTTCATGTGAGACCTTCCATGAACATTGAAGAGCTTCCGAGACTAATTCAACAATTGGTCCTGCCTATTTCTAACTCACTTTCTCCTCTGTTATTGAAAACAGACAGAGAACCTTGCAGATCATGCATTTGGGTGCATATTTTGTAACACCACTGCCATGTATCATGTAGAAATTCTCACTAAAAGCTCAAATTTGTGCTAAATGAGCCTAGAGAAATTTTACTGTTATCCTCCCACATTAATAATTAACGTTAAAAAAATCATTTCAATAATATAAATATTTTCATTTAAGTTAAATAATACATAAAAGACCTTTCTACTTCCCATAAAGGTCTTCCCATGACAAACTGTGAGCACAAATAAAATGTACATTACTGTTGAATTAAAGCTCTTATGATGTAAAAACATTTTGTTTTGCAAATCTAATTACAATTCCTGCCTGTTGGTGTTTTAAGTAGAGTTTTAAAATGTCAGGCAGTTGGGAGGGATTGTTTGGGTTTTTGGGCTTTGTGTTGTTTCTTTGTTTTTCATGAGATGCTAATTTGCAGTAATTGTGTTATGGAGTCGTAAGAGCCCGGCTCAGAGGAAAGGAATTATTGGTGTGTGTATTTTGGTAATAACAATTAGAAAGCCAGGAAAAAAAAAATAAGACAGGAGAAACAACATCTTGCTAAAACCCTCACGTACTTAGGAAGAAAGCTACAGCTTGTAGCTTTAAAGAAATAAAAATCTGTCCAATCTCTCTTAGACACCTACTGCATGCCACTGAGATGCATTTCTACAGACAGCATTAATTTGTGGCAATTAATGGAAAGAAAAGAAGTGGGCAGTGAGTTTTGTTGCAGTACCAGGCACATGGAAGCTGTTAACTCCTTTTGTGATTTGAGGTTCTTAAGAGAAAGACCCAGCAGCAGAATAAAAAATAAAGCCCAGTTCTTTGGTGGTGCAATAATACCTTGAAACCTTCCCTAAGAGCTCAGGGTGCTCTGCTCTGCTCACATCTGAACTAAAAGGCAGCTCTAACCCAACGTTGTTTAAGACATAACACAGCAGATAGGTCAAGGAGCAAAGAGCTTGATCAGGAGAAGGGAGTGAGCTTAACCCAGGCAAAAGGAGCCATGGCTCACCATCACCTGGCCAAAAACATCAGCTGAGAAGATGGGCTGGCAGGGCAACAGCTTGGCTTGGAAAAGGTTAAAGCAGTAGCTACAGTGATCTTCCATAGGTGTGACGTTGATTGTCTGATCATTTGTAGATTTGTGGATTTTTCATGGCAAATGTCTCTTCCTCTGGAACATGCTGTGCCAGCCACCTAAATGAGATGGATCCCTGATTCATTCTGGCCTGGCAGTTTCTGCCCCTAAGAGACAGGGCCAGGCAGCCCCAGCAGACAAGGTTCTGGAGCTCCAGCTCTTTACTTCACAGGGCTTTGGGTCTGATCTGTGCCCATGCCAGTGCTACCATGAGAAAGCTGCTCCCTGGGACACACTGCCAAAAGTATTAACCACATTTCTTTTAAAGCTGCTGACTTTGACCACTGTCAGCTTGGGGCCCTTCTGCTTCAAGGGGATCTCAGACAAGCTGCAGTGACAGCAAATAAGGGGTGAATACATGCCTGTGGAACAACCAATAATCACTAACACAGTACATCCCTTCCCAAAACAATTTTCTCTAACATTGTTGGCAAACAGTTGCTGCCTGGAGATAGCAGTAGGTGACTTGAGCTTTGCAGTTACAATCCCAAAGTTCCACAGGCTTGCTGTAGGTGAGAGGCTCCAGATCTGAAATTTAACTCACCGTTATGCTCCCAGCTGCTATTGGAGCACAGCAGGGAAGGGGAAGTTTAATGACAGATTCTTGTACAGAGTCACATGGCAAGAGAAGTCTAGCATGGCCATGCAAGATGCCCTAAGCCTGGATAATCACCCAACACAAGGGCACAAATAAAGCTCCCAGTGACTTCCAGCCCCCCTGGAATAAGAGAACATTTCTGAATAAAGCCAGAAGTTATTCCCTTGGATTTTCCAGAGCCACGCTTCTCTAAAGTAGCCAAAGAATTTGCTGTACTGTGTGTGCTTTGGATGGAAAAGAAAGCTCACAGGCCTGTGGCAAATGCTGAGGCACGAGACCAGACCTAAATCCAGCTCAGATCTGGGAAAGATAAAGCAGCACACTGGCTTTATTTCTGTCACAGTGATGTTACAGGGACTGCAGTCAGGACTGTGGTTCAAAGAGCTGGATGTGCCCCACTGGATGCACAGTCAGCTCCTGGCCCCAAGGAGAGTTCTGCTTTGCCAGGCAAAAGTTGGAAGGAAAAAGGCAGAGGAAAGGAGCTGCTCTGGGGAAAAGGTAAGTCAGTAGCATGAAGACGGGTTGCAGTGTGCTGGATCTCATTGCTTCTCACGTGTGGCAGAGTGCAGATAAAAACCTGAATGGAATATTGAATCCAGACAGTCCCAACATAAGTGTGACAGTCACACTTTCAGTCCCCCCCAAACTATTTTGCATATGAAAGGTTAACAGAAGGCTAAAGCAGAGAAAAGTGGCATAAACTCTCACTAGAGGAAAGCAGTAGTAACATCCTGGGAAAGGACCCAGCTAGACACAGGCAGGAAACAAGAGGCAGGATGGCTGAAAAGCGAAGCAGGCACTCATCTCTGCATGGGTTTGTTTTGGCAGTAGCTGAAAATCAGTCTTCCTGAGGCTACAGAATAGCCCTGTCCTCTGTACATGGCTGGGCTTTATCAGATCAGCCAGGTAGTAAATCAGACTAGGAAATTCTTCATGAGTTACACGGCACCAAACATCCAACACCATCTCCATGTAACTGGGCAGCTTTCAGACCTCCAGCTCTACACAAAGTCCAGTGGCCCAAGCCTTCAGCTGTGTGAACTAAGACAGGACCCTTACCTTTAATGAAGCTGTCTTGATGATGCAGAAGATTCTGTATACCCAGCATTAGCCTATGATGAAGTGATTTAGGAACATGGTGAAAAAGTCCCCATGAACCCCAAAATGGAAAATGTTAGACACTTCTAATACTTGGACATCTCACCATCAAAGGGAGTATGAAATAAACCAGTTCAAACCTGGTCTGAAAATCTCAGCCCCTTGTGCCCAACACTTCTTTTAACCCAAGACTTTATTTTAAACCCACAATTTCAATGCCCATTTTGAGTGCTCCAAAAGACTTGGATAATTGTTCATCTTTACTTCATTTATCTAGTTCTTATCTATTTATTTATCTAAAAACAAATTAAATTATAAATCTAAATTTATCTATCTTATTTATCATAGATCTTTCCATCCATGCATCACCCCCAGATTTAAGCACAGTGGTACTCACAGAAGAGGCTGTTGAACAGCAAGTGATGAGTACTGAGTACATACTGCTTCCTCAGGTCCCAGACCACAGGTAGCAGCATCTTCCAAGGTCCCTGTTCTCAGTGCAAACATTGTTTTCAATGCATGAGCAACTGCAGCCCAGCAGCAACTATGCTGGGTTGATTTTTTTTGTCTTTGCAGACTCAGAAGTTTGCAATTTATCTTCGACTCAGCTGTGCTATGAGCTTCAGGCTGTCCAAATATTAAAAGACAGAGGAATGAGTCTATGTCTAGCTTCAAGTTTAACAGACAGCATTTAATATCACTTGCCTTTGGGTGGGTTTTCTTTCTTACCCAAGCAGAAGCTAAGCCCTTACTAAACCCAGAGGGATGATTTCTCAAAGCAATATTTTTTTGCTGCTTTCTGAAGAGGTGAATAACTAATCACATCAAAGTCTATAGCACCTCAGAGAAGTTATTCCACTCCTGGTCCCAGGCACAGGTTCCCTACATGGTCTGGCTCTAAGCTAAGCAGAATAAATGGCACTTTATTAAAGCAGTGGGATGCTGGGCCTTTGTAGGACATCCTTGTAATGAGAAGACAAGGCTGGACACAGGCCAGGATTTAAGGCTCTGATTTTAACAAAACTAGCAAGTAAGAAAAGGCCAGAGGCTTAGAAACAGCTGAGCAGCTCAGAGTTGCCTGAAGCCTTCCCCTGGGCACCCTCTCATGCTAATGAGGGTCATTTACAAGGCAGAAAGCATGGGATCTTTTTCCTGTTCAGTGCTACCTAGACAGAGCAGATACAACCCCTGCTCCAGGAGGATTACAGCCCAAGAGAGTAAGAGAATGGAGAAAAAAAAAAAATTATTTCTTCTGCTGCACAGGTAGGGAAGATACACTTAGAAATGGACTTGCCAAAGATCACCAGAGAAGGTTGCAGTAGATAGGACCATGTCCAGAACTCTTGTTTCTTCCACTGCCTGACCTCAGAGACATGCCCCTCTCTGTAGATAAGCATGTTGGGTGGGACCCTACAGGCCATTTAATCCTCTCCCAACAGAGAATGAAAACTCAGGTTAAAGACTGTGACAGATCTCTGTCTAACCTGTTCTCTAGAACCATCCAGTGATGGGTATTCCTGACCTCTACAGACAGTCTTTCACCTGTCCTCAGAGAAGCAAAATTTGAGATTAAACCTCTCCCCTTTCCCAGCTTCACAGGTCATGTTTTCTAGAGTGGTACCACTCACACTGCTTGCTCCTGAATTCTCCAGGGAGTCCAAAACTTCTAAATTGGACACGTACAATGCCAGCATGTCTTGCCAGGGCTAAGTACAAAGATTGCTCCATAGAACTTAGATGTGACAGTGTGAAGGACCGAGCCATGAATGT
>NW_008633047.1:27969-30030 GCF_000691845.1 Merops nubicus | reverse complement strand
CTGCTCCCCTCAGCCGCCCCCTCCTCCCCTCAGCCGCTCTCTGCGTCCCTCAGCAGCTTCCTCCTTCCCTCAGCCGCTCCTTCCTCCCCCGCCGCCCGTCCCCTCTTCTCCCTACCAGGCCCCGAGGCACTCGGCCCTAGTCGGGACTGCACGGGCCTGAGTGCTGGCTCTGAGCCTTTGAAGGGGTGTGATATAACGCAGGTACTAGAGGGAGGTGCCCTGGTGTGCTCGTGTTTTGCTACAAAACCTGTAGAAGCGGCTTCCTGTGAATCTCCCCTTACCGCTGCGCTGGGCAGCTTGTAGAGATACTCGAGCTGAACAAAGCAGACGTGCTTAGCTGATGAAGCTTTCCAAAAGAACATGTATCCTAGTAATACCAATATGAACCATTACTTCGGTAGGCTTTTACCTTGATGGTTTGCATACAATAGGCCTGCTCTAACAAGTGCTTTTAAAGAGATTTTTGAGGCAGCCTAGCAAGACTAGAAGAGGAGATCTTGGTCCCTTCCAACCTATGCTATTCTATGATTCTACAGCATTGTTGCACATCTCCCTGTATTTCTATTACTTCTGCAGCACAACCTTTTTAAGCAAAGCTGTGGGCACAAGTAGATGTATTCTGTTGTGACAGAGCATTAATTTTGCCCTTTAAAAAACTCCACACCTGATGCATAGAGAAGATACAATCCATGCTTTCCTGATATTTTAAACATATGGGAAGGATATTAGTTAAACTTTTTCCTAGTAGATGTTCTTTTGTTTTGGTTTTTTTTTTTACAAAAGTGAATTTATGCTGAAATGTAAATCTTTGTCCAATTTCTCTGAGCTAAAACACATTCCACAAGTATGGGAAAGTTTTAGGCAGATCCCTGGTATGGTTACCTGGGTAGGTCTGGAAGCTAACTATGGTTACATCTGTTCAAAATCTCACTGAAGCTTTGTTTACTCAATAAACCAAATATTAAGGATGCCTAACATGAAGAGTGGCAAAGTAAGTTGTTAATAATTTGCTTAACCTCTAGAAATTAGCTGCTTAGCTACTGGAGAGAGAACTGAAGTGGGTAGACATCTACCTGACTGTTCCTGACATGATTTCATCTTCTTGGGAGACTTTATTATGGCATTTTTGTACTTAAAAGGTGGCCTGTAGGAAAGATGGGGACAGTCTTTTTAGCAGGGCCTGTGGCAACAGGACAAGGGGAAAGGGTTTTAAACTAAAAGAGTAGATTTAGACCAGATATAAAGATGAAGTTTTTGACAACGAGTGTGGTGAAACACTGGTAGAGGTTGCCCAGAGAGTTGGTAGATGCACCATCCATGGAAACATTCAAGGTCAGGTTGGACAGGGCTCTGAGCAGCCTGATCTTACACTGGTGTACTTCAGGAGCCTGCAGAGGCAGCCTTCAAGAGACTTGGAACTGCCCCTTGCTAAGAAACCAAACTGCAAAGAAATGATCAGGAAAGGTGTTTATTGTTTTCCACAGCCATCTACCTCAGACTGGGAAGGAAGGAGCAGGTCTAGGTGGCTAGTGGTGGCCCTTTGTCACACAGTGTCTTACGTTAGACCTTGGGAACTCTGTGATCTTCAGCCTGAGCAGGGTGATAGTGATGTGTGGTTCCCCTTAGCAAACCTAGGTTTGAAGGTTCTCCTCTCTCTCTGTTTTCAGAGTCAGACTGCAAAATGAGTTGGAAATGATTTATGTATATGTTGAAATTTTTCAGGGGGGAATTCTCATGACAAATTTTTTCTTTCCTGCCATTAGAATTCCACCTGGCTCTTATTCAGCTTCATGTGTCAGCTGCTAAATCAGATAACCTTCAACGAGCCTGTGAACTGGTGAGAGAAGCAGCAGCTAAAGGAGCAAAAGTTGTGGCTCTACCTGTGAGTAAAGAAATAGATGCTGCTGAGCAGCTGTATCTTAAACCCTTTGAAACTTCTTTCTAGTGTTACTCATGCATTATATATTCCTACTTCTCTCTGGATAGCTTAGATGCTCTGTGAGGCTCCAAAATAGGGGGAAAAAAAAGCTCAGGGATTCTGTCCAGTGGCACATGTAAGAG
>NW_008633047.1:0-27938 GCF_000691845.1 Merops nubicus | reverse complement strand
AAAGGGGGGGGGGGGAGGGGGAAGCAAATTGTCTTTATTTGTGGTATAAGATTCTGTTTGTTTTTTCTGGCTTAAATCCCAAGCAACTCCATCATTGGTATGTTCTGAAGTCACAAAAGTGACACTCTGGTTTGAATCTTTGCAGAAGCCTTCTGTGCTAGAAGTGTAGGAATAGGTGATTTGCAGCTAAAGAACGTGGATACAAACATGAATGAAAGCAGAAATGCAGTGACTCTCTTTGCCACAATCATTCCAGCTAAGACAGTAACTGAGAAAGGAAAATGGACATTTCCAGCAGGTCAATTTGGGCTGAATTAGGATTAAAGTGCATTTTTCTTGTGACTTCCTTGTGTGGGAATATGAACAGCCACTGAAAATCACAGCTAATTTCTGGTTTAATTTTTGAACTTCAGCCACAATTACCTTGCTGAATTTTCAGACAGATGAGTGTGCTGGCAAGGAGGTGACCTTCCCAATGCAGCTCTGAGCTCTTTTTCCTCTCCTCCTGGGTGGATGTGTGTCAGCACCTGACTCAGGAGTGCAAAGTCCTCCCCTGAGTAAACTTTTGGTCTGAATGTTTTACACACACAGTGTTTTCCCTCCTGCTGTCCCAGGTAAAGATTAAGCAGCCTTCCCAGCTCCTCTGTGCTGACACAGCTCTTGTGTTACAGTTGAGACCTTTGATTCTTCTTGCTGGGCCTTCTTTGCTGAGATTACCTATTATTTCCTAGTTTCCTCATGTGTACAGACACTGATTTTTCCAGACCTATTTAGTTGTGATTCTCACTTTGCCAATCATAATTTATGCTTTTAGAGTAAAACTTGTCAAATAAGGGCAAGGTTTTACACATTTTTAGGAGGTAAATTTTGTTCAGGCATTAGGACATAGGCACAAAATATTCTATTGCACTTTTTTTAAGTGGCACTATAATAAAGCACAGAAGCAACCTGCTCTGACTATAGCCTGTGGAGATTTCCCATCCTGCCTCTTCCACCTACAGATTCTGTGGGTAGCTGGCACCTGCTGGCCCAGTGTCTGTGTACTGGGCAAAAACATCCATCTGGCTTTGGTTCAGTTCTTCCTGTTCAGTAAAATCTGCTGCAGTAGCTAAGAACTTTGCTTGAGCAGTTAAGGCATAAATGTTTGTTGTGCTTTTCACAGCTTGTTGGTTTGGGGGGTTTTGTTGGTTTGTTTTCTTGGCAGGAAGTCTTGTTAAAAGCTGCAGTGAGCAAAGGTAACAGTTGAGGCAGATGCTTGGGCTGGGAATCCCTTGGGGATCACAACAGTGTTTGGTACTTAGTGCTTGGTGACCTATCTGTGAGCTTCAGCTGCACTGCATACCTTGGGCATCTCAGATGCCACTGGTTGCCTGCTTCAGGCATCTGAACTGCTCTGTTAATCTTACTGTCTAAAGATTGCACGCCTGGTTTTGAGGGACAGCAAATCTTTAACTAGAGCCTGGGGCAGAAAACACTGTTCAGTTGTGAGCAAATGGTGTTTAAAGGATTATTTCAGCAAAACCATTCAGTAATTCTGAGAAATGCATCACGGTTTGTAGACAAGCATGAGCATTGCACAGTTTTGAGAGGATTTACTTGGTTTGCAGCTTGTTCCTGTGAGCCAGGTGGAGCTTGGTTCATTGTTCTGATGAGATCCTCCCGTGTGGTGTTGCTGACTCTAAACTGAGAAATGTTGTAGCCTTGTTGCTTGCAGCCTGCACAGCACTGCTGGCTTGGGTTCTGTTTGGCACACGTTCACACCAGCACACTGCATTTTCTCTGACTCTGGAGGTCTCTCTGGTCTCCTGATATTTTCTGATTTGTTCATTGAGTTCCTGTAGCTAAAGATGATAGGAGAACATTGCTAGGAGTTGAAAAGCCAAGTACATCTTGCTGTGGCGTTACTGGATTTTAACTTTTTTTGTTTTTTTCCTAATTCTAGGAATGCTTTAATTCTCCATATGGGACTCAATACTTCAAGGAGTATGCAGAGAAGATCCCTGGGGAGTCAACACAAAAGCTTGCAGAGGTTGCAAAGGAGTGCAGCATCTATCTCGTTGGAGGTAGTTGACTCTTTGTGACCCTCTCATTGAGGGAAAAGTGGTCAGAGTACTAGTGCCATTGGGTCAAAATCCTGTGTAATACAGTGAGGGAAATGTTTGTTCTCATCTTTCCAAAGGATCCATTCCAGAGGAGGATGGTGGAAAGCTGTATAATACATGCACTGTCTTTGGGCCAGATGGTGCCATGTTGGCAAAGCACAGGAAGGTAAGATGGCAGAATATTGTTATTAAATGGTTTTTCAGCAATGATGCACAAATGATTTAATTTTTGCCTAGAGGTGATGTGAATTAGTAGAATCTTGCATCAATAATAAGCTGTGTATTGTCAGTAAAACAGCATGTAGCTTTTATCTGGCACATGGGGTGCTGGGATTAATAATTTATCTGTTAACTGATTCTACAATTAGCTACACTGTCAGATCAGTTTCTGAGGTACTATCTCACCTTCCCTCCATCACACCACACCAACCTCAGGCAGTTGTAGAAGGAGTGCAAGCTTGTGCTGTGTAAATATGAACAAATAACAACACAAACCCAGCAGTATTGTTAGGAAGCTCTGGGCAGGAACAGAACCCTCCATTGCAAGTGAGGGATAAAGACTGTCTGCAGGGGCTGAGGCAGCTGCAGAGCTGAAGTCGTGGGGACTTTATGCCTTGGTGAAAGCACCTTTTTGGAGAAGTTTTTCAGGAATGGGATTCAGAGAGGCAGATGTCACCTGCTTTCATGTGCTTCAAAATCATCCTGACTTTATATGTATTCTTTCTCTTGCAAAATTACTTACCAGATGAAGATATCTAGTTGTTTTGCAGGGGTTCTTTCTGTGAAGAAGATACAGAGCCATACTACAAATTAATTGGGGTTTTTTAGCTATTTTTAACTCCTCTCTATTACTGCCTGGGAGAAGGACAGGGCATTCAATTTAGTAAGTAATATAGACATTCAATATGTGCATCACTTGAGTCACAGGGATTATATATGTTTTTTAAAACAGCTTGGTTGTTTTTTTTTTCCTCAAAAAATAACTATGTATATTTCTGTCAAGAAGAAAACCCCTTTAAATCATCTTTAGGGGATCTCACAATCTTAAGCCATGTTTAGCTGAGATCCTGATTAAAAAAAAGTAGTGTAGATAATGGTAACTAGAAAACATGTGCCTAATGGAGGTTTAAATACCAAGCAGAGAGATTGTTATTAAATGTTATCAATCATAATTACAGGTCCATTTGTTTGATATTAATGTTCCTGGGAAGATACAGTTCAAAGAGTCTGAAACACTGAGTCCAGGGAATAGTTTCTCCACGTTTGATACTCGTGAGTATAAGACAAACCCTCTCTTTAAGGAGCCCTACCACAGTAACATTACAGTCATTCTGGAGTTCTCTTCCCTCTCCTCCTCCCCAGTGATGGATTTTTGGGCTATCAGATTTACCCAAGGCATTTGACAACCATGGCAAATATAGCTGAAGTTTGGTAACTGAGTGTGTGGGTCTGTTCTAAAGCTTTTAGAAAGGCAATGTGTTTGCAAAAGGACAGAGGAGGAGAAAGAGTTGAAGGTACCTCATGGCACTTCCCTTAACAAATGGTAGATTGGTTACAGAGAAGTTACTGTATATTTTTGTAGCAGTTACATCTTTGAAATGGTTCTTATAAAAGTGGTTTGGAAAAGAATATAGGTAGCAAACAGCTACACTGGCACATTGTTTCATGTGAGGGTGATATGACAATGGAGATGATTAACTGTAAATCCCATTCCAGCATTCTTGAATCAACCACATCAGATAAAAAAGCAAGAGACCTGCTCTGCCCCTACCTCACCCTGCCCTAGAGTTCAAAAATTGACACGTCCTGGTTACTGAGCTCTCCAAAGAGTTTTTAAAGGGTAGGTAAGGCTGCTCCTCAGTCTTCCTCTCATCTTGAAGAATGAATTCTTACATACACACCCCAAACAGCCAGTGCTTGTTACAGATAAGGGTATAGCTTTAATTATAGCTCCTCGTTACTGTGAGACATCAGATGACAGCTGGCAGGATGGCTACAGGGAGTCTTGTGATTGCTCTGGTGTGTTTGTGACAGTGATACATCTTGTCTCCTGTGTTTTGAGAACAGCGTACTGCAAAGTGGGCCTGGGCATCTGCTACGACATCAGATTTGCTGAGATGGCACAAATCTATGGACAGAAAGGTGAGGCTGGGTCACCTGGTGGAGCATGCTTGGCCCTGAGGCCTGTACCTGCGGGGCTGTTTCAGGGAGGTGCAGCCTGGGCAGCCTGTGTAACCAGGCACTCCTGTGCTCCCCAGTCACACAGAGTGCATCTCCTGGCCAAGGCTTTGTTGTTCACGAGTGTCTGTTTTCTGTGAGCAAAGCCACAATCATTTCCTGATACACGTTTGCTGGTGGAGTGGTGGAGATGGGTAGATCCCCACAGCTGATAATGTGTCACAGGGCTCTGCTGGTGTAATCACCTTGTGTCCTGCAGAGACAGGCTCTGGTTGGTTCCATCAGAGCTTGGGGAAGTACTAAAAGAAACCTCGCCTTGGATCTCAGTGTGAAGGGCAAAGTATCTTCCCCCTAATGATGGCTGGGTTCTGCTTTTGTTTTTAACCAAGGTTGCCAGCTGCTGATATATCCAGGAGCTTTTAACCTGACAACAGGACCAGCTCACTGGGAACTGCTACAAAGGGGACGGTAAGAACAAAGGAACAGCTTCTCTTGTTCCAGAGCTTTAGCAAGTGAAGCTGTTCTGCTGCCCCAAATGCTGCAGGGCCACTCAGCCCAGTAACTCTGGAAGGTGCTAGAGACTTCTCTGTCCAGGCTCTGCTTTCTCTGACCTTCATATCACTTAAAATTTTGGGTAGCCCTTAGAAGGATATATAGCTTGCCCTTCTAAGTGATTTTTTTGTCTTCTGTTAGTTAATTGGTGGCATAAAAGAAAAACTGTACTCACTTTTTTTCCCCCCTTCTCTCATCTTTCTGTGAACACAGAGCTGTTGATAATCAGGTCTACGTAGCTACTATATCTCCTGCTAGAGATGAAAAAGCATCCTATGTTGCCTGGGGACACAGCACTGTAGTAAATCCATGGTGAGTTCATAGAAAAAAGCCCCCTTTTCTTCATTAAAAAATGTTTGACTTGACAGTCCCATTTCAGTCCCACATTTCTATTTACTCTTAAAGAATCTAAGTTCTTGGTGAGAAGTACCTGAGACTTAAGCCCTATATTCTCAGAATCATCCTTTAAAACTGTCTGACTGAAAAACAAGAATCTCAAGCTAGTTTTAACAGAGTGTATTCTTTTTGGTAGCAAAGAAGGTCCCCTTAGTACTAGGATTTAGCATTAGTGAAGCTGATGACCTTTTTGAAGTTGTCCCTGAAGTTCTGTCCATGACATATTATGCATTGTGGTAATGCTCTGTGTAGCACCACATCTCCTTAAACAGCTCACACAGAGCTATTGCATTTCCTCAAAGAACAACACTGCTTTGACATGAGAGAAGAAGAATGCCCCCAGCTAGACAGAGACATTCTGACTTAAGCAGAAGGTGTGCAGGTGCACAGGAGGGAGAACTGACCAAATCTTCAGGCAGTTATTTTTCTTTCAAATAAATCCACCACTGGTTCTCTTCCAGACAATTGCAAAGTAAGAAAAGCTTTATCTGTGTTTTGAGCTTCTAACTCTGTATGATGGAAGCAGTGACAGAACAGCAGCGTTCAGTAGTTCATGCAGGGTCAAAGTGTGCTCCATTAAAAGCCAGCAGCATCTGAAGGGAGAAAGTCTTTGCCATATATAGTTGTCTCTTTCCCCTGAAGGATACCCCATGCTCACATGCACTGGTTCTCAGGGTTGCTCTTACCATGATTCTTCACCTTGGGGAACACACTTCTGTTGAGTGTGCATATGCCACACAGAAAGCCAGGAAGCCATTTCTGGCATGCCTGAGTTATGAATGATGATGCTGTTTTTAGGACAGCCCCATCTTTACAGCTGTAGAGATCAAGGGTAGGAACTCACTTTTGTACAAACAGCAGCAACTGGACTGATGCCTCGAGACCTCTCTGTTAATGCTGTGAACAAATGTGCTTCATTTTGCAGGGGTGAAGTCATAGCCAAAGCTGGGGCTGAGGAGACAATTATCTACACAGATATAGGTAAGGGGAAACGTGTTATGGGTTTTTCCTGCCTGCTTTGTTGTGTACACGTCATGAGACTAAGCAGAGAGAGTGTTTTGTCAGTGGGCTTGCACAGGCAGCTACAGATGATGCAGTTTGCCCCATCCCTTCCCCACCTTTGCTAGACTGAAGCAAGAACAAGCAGCTCTTGACTGCACTCTTCTAATAGCTCTTTCTTGCCCCCACAGATCTGAAGAAACTGGCAGAAATACGGCAGCAAATCCCTATTTTAAGCCAGAAGCGTTGTGATCTTTATGGTGTAGAGATGAAAAAGTGAAGCTGGGTGAATAGGGAAGGCTCAAGCTGGCACAGTGAGTGCTGCCTTCACCTTCAGGATTCTCTTACACTCGTTGCTCCACAATCTACTGATAAATGTGCCAGTTAATTAAAAAAAAACACACACCAAACTTGCTGGTATAATTCTGAATTTGATTCAAATACAACATTATCTCCCTTCATACTTCAATATTTTACAGCTAAGATAAAGATGGAGATGAAATCAGTAGTTAACATTGCTTTTTATGCATCACAATGTTGCAGTTACCTTCTGGGGACTTTTTTTGTAGAACACAGAAATGGGAACCTGGAAATCTGAAGTCAGCATTGGTATTAATGAATTTTTTCAGTGAATTATCAGATAACAGAAGCATGATTCTTCCATGTCTGTCCATCTTAGCTGTACGTGCCTTGAAGTCCTTTGAATGCCCAGTTTCCAACTTGGAAAGCTTAAAATTTAACACACTAAGCAAAACAGGCCAGATTCCATTCTGTATAGGGTTCTATTCTGAATATTCTATTCAGGCATTTTCTTAGTCTGTACTTTTCACTGCATTTTGGTGTACATACCTGTACTGGAACTCTTAAGAAACAAGCCACAGAGCATAAGGTGAAATGAAGATTTATTTGTTGAAAAATAAATATAAAAAAAATGAACAATTTACCATTTGAGTCAAGTCTCCTGCTTTAATTAGTGCCTCCCACATACTCAATGATTGGCATCCATGATGGCCATCACTGGGCTCCAATTTGTAAATCAACCAACTAACTACTATACATCCATTTTTCTAAACTACTCCCTCTGGCTTTCCCTCCCCTCTAAACTAGTTTAACGTGCACCACAGCAGGAACTAAATGCTACCTTTGGAGCTTTAAAGTCGTGCAGGATTCTCAGGGGCTGACCACTTGATTTTAAAAACACAAAGCACAGCCTGCAACAGGACAACAGAATCCATGGGCTGGACCTTCCTCCCCTGGAATCCCAAATGGAGAGAACTGATGAGAACCTGTAGTGAGCTGCTTTGGTGAACTCAGCTTAGGAGGCAACACGAGCTCTGTCCTCTTCAGTCTGTCAGGACAGCTTCTAAATACCTTAATTTAGTAGGACCTCCCCAAAAAGGTCTCCACTGCAGTCCACTCAGAATTGATTCAAATGGGACTGTGAATTTTTAGGGGTTTCAGTAATAAAAAAAAAAGTACACAACCAGTTCTCAGCTGGGTAATACTTAAAGCAGTCAATAGTCAATCTCTGTGCTGGTAGAAAACAGGCACTTTAGTATCCATATTATACATATGCACCAGTATTCTCTTAGGCATAGACACCAGCCAGTAACAACCCTGACACAGCTCCAGAGTTTCAGCCTGCCAGAATTCAATTTGTAAAGAAATGGCAGGAAACAGTAATGCCTGTTGCAGTGGGCAGTGCTATTGCCACTGGTTAAAGCTGCATCTGAGCTGCTCTTAACAGTTCCAAAGTAAATGGCAGCACTGCTCCTTAGTACACATTAGTTTCCCCTTCACTTCCAGCCTGCAATTGGAGTCTAGTAATTCCAGTCACTTCTAATCTCATTTTGGCAAACCTGTCTCTTAACATGAACAGCAGGGATTTCACATGATCAGGATCAAGATGAGACAGCCCTGGGTGGAAGCAGCCTCACAGAGTCTCTAGGATACGTGAGGTTTATCCAAGATTTCATACTATTTTCCTACATTACTTCAAGAGATTGTTTTAATTTTTAATAGCATTAATACTTCTTTCACTTCAGCTCACGATCCCTATTAAAGAGAGCTTTTCTTAAAGTTCACATGCACACCTGCCTTAAAGCAAAACCTCAGCTGTATTAGCCAAAAAAAACCCCAAACACCCCCTTTTATTAAAGGGATGCACCTACGTACACACATTAACAGGGTGTCAGCTTCCCAGCTTTCCTGGCTGCAGTTCCTTTCCCCTGTAACCTTCAGTTCTCAAGATCATTCCTCTGTGGGTGATGGAAGCAGAGATAAGACTTGTTAACTCCATGTCTCCTCCTCATTCTTTCTTAAAGGTCAAAGTGAGAGAAGATGACAGGGAGTCAGTCACTAGTAGTTCTCCCTAGATTCTGCACAACCTCTAAAGAGGAGAGCGAGCACCACTGCAGAGAACACCTCCACCAAAACCTGTTCTTATACATGTCAGAGAGAGATACTTGAAGGTAATATTTATTTTTTCAGTTTACAGGTGATAAGTCATTTACAAAAAAAAAAAAAATTACAGACAATGCATCCTTTCAGTGCAGTTTCAAACTAGTTGAAGAACAGGCAGAAGTCCGTGACAATTTGGAATGCTAGGATTTGACAGCACATGCTTTTTCCCTTACTGGATTGGGTGGGGTGAGGGAGGGGCACAGGTAGGGTGAGAGGAGATGCCCATGTCAGTAAGGCCATGCGAATAAAAACTCCTCGGGAGAACAGGACACGTGGGGCAGTCTGGCACATCTGTGTTCTCAGGTCACTGATGCAGACTGCAAGTTCCAGAAGATGTTTTGACACTTGTTATGCACAGTGCCCTCAGAAGCTGCCAGTACCTTCCAATGCCTTCAGTTCTACACCAACACTGTGATTTCAGATCCCCTACTGAGCGAGCTAAAAGAGAATGGTTAAACCTTTATGTCTACTCTCCACCATTTGAATTCTCAGCTGTAGTTGCTGGGAGAAAGGAAGGTCAAGCTGAAAGCTGCTGCTACATGGTGGCACAACTAGAGAACAAGACTGTTTGACCACAGCATGGATTGTTTCTTTAGGAGATGAAAAACATTAGACAATTAAGCACAAGCAAATCTATGATTTCAGGATGGAAAGAATCCCGGATTAGTGTATCATAAATTAAGCAGCATCAGTTAAGTATTTGCATAAGGTTTATCCAGCTATATCAATCCAGGGAGAGGCAAAGATGGACCAACAGACTTTCATACCAGAGAGATCAACCCAAAGCAAGGGAGCCCTCTGGGAAGCTCCTTGCCAGAGGAAGATGGTTTATATGAGTATTTAATGATTTGCCCATCTGATATCTGCAGAACAGTTGCTTTCTTCCACAGTGTTTGTAATCTTAGGCAAGACAGGGTCTAAAGAAGAAGGAAACCAGTACAGACTCTAAATCCATTATCTGAAGTTTTAGCCTGTGCTTTGTTCCTGATCTCACTTCATTTTGCAAGGGGGCTACTACAAGGAGCAGACCAGAGCACAGTCTCTAGAGGCTGAAGAGGATGGAGGCAGTCCATCAGCTTTTACATGTTAGCAAGAGCATTGTAGATTACAAAGATTATCAGACGCAAGCATGACCTTACCTTAGCAGCTCTACTCCCAGCAGGGCTTTCTGTTCCTGAAAAGCCCCTCTGAACCCTCCAGAAGAGTTTCCTGTGACACTCAAGGAAGGACTGCTGCACAGGAACAGGGCCTTTCTTCCAGCGAAACCTACACTGAAGCAGCCTTGCCTGACCTCCTTCCCCTACCAACCTTTTTACCAGCTCTCCCTTCCAGTATACTAGGGCTTTTTGGGGTGAGAGGGTAAGGACTATCAAATTAATTCCCTAATAGCTGCCACAGGGCTATTTCTAGGTTATGCAGAGGGTAGGAGGGGCTTTAAGGGAAGATTGTGCATGCTTGCATATATTTACAGGGATTCTCTCCATGTCTACTGACTTAAAAAAACCCTCTATTATTAAACAGTTTGAAAATTAATTTTTTCTTTTTTGCAAAATTAAAATCAACCCTCAAGGATTAACTGCATATAAAAAAGAAACCTGTTTTACAGCACTGACTAGTCTTACCTTTAAAATCAACAGGAAAAAAAACCCACATGCTGTAATATTATACGATAAAACAAAAATCGCCCACAACATAATCACCCAAAATGAACCAGTGTGAAGTTTTTATTTGCATGGCCAAGATATCCTCCTTTTGTTCCCCTGCAGCTCTGTTTCCCTTAACACACTTTAAGGGTTTCCCTGCAGAAGGAACAAGATGCAACACTGCATTCTTCCTTGAACAACCACTCCCACAACACCTAAACATTGAACAGATGTAGCAAGTGACGACACCACAAACGGGGAAAAAAAGTAAGTTCCACCCTTCAGCATGGTCTGCAACAGCATCTGGAGGGCTGGCTGAAGTGGGCAACTTCACTCTCCAACATCATCTCCTCCTGGGTTCCTTACAGCGTCGGTGGTTTCAAGCCATACTTCTTTGCAACTTCTGTCTGGGCATAGGCAGCATCACAGAGCGAGTAGAGGTGGGCCATCTCCATTTCAGATTTGGCCAGGTTGATAGCTTTGTTGAACATTTCGATGGCTTTATCCAGATTGCCTCTGCAATAAACCAGAAAGTGGTCCAATTAAGACTGGTAAAGCCATCTCTTCAGCATCTTTTTTTCCTTCAGGACTTAGACTACCTTTACTCGAAACTACTAACAACCTAAGAGGCCTTCAGGAGGAAGGAGAACTTGTGAAAATGATCAGCAAACTGAGAGAAGCTGTTAGCAAGCCTGAGCAACTAGGACAGCTGTTAAAACAGCATTCCTCCTCTTCAGAGGCCCCCCAAGTGGTAGTTAGGGATAAAACATTCTCCAAAGTACAAATTTCCTAGAAAAGATAATGCTGGGACAACCAAATGAGCTCTCATCTCCCCCGAGAAGAGTTTGTGTACTTGAGAGGAAAAGGAGCACAGACAAGAGCTCAAATTATTGAAACACTGGTATGTAAATAAACCAAAACCCACTCAGCCTTAATGTCAGCTACACCCCAGACTTCTGCACAGCTGGAATATAATCCTGCAAGAGTCAGAGAACAGACATCGAGGCTTCAGGCAAGAGCTGGCCTTGCACAGCACTGGGGAGAAGATCTTAAGAAAAATTTAAGATCCATAAGGAAATCTACTGTGATTTCAAATGTATCCAAGAACTCATAACCCTGCAATACAACATTACCTTTGCACTTCAATCGTTCCCATGGTTTCGTATGCAAAATCACATTTGTTATCAATTTCAATGGCCTTGCTTATGAGTTCTAACCCTTTGTCTAAGTCTTGCTTCCACTGGAGCTGAAGTAAACTAGAAGAGAAAGAAACTTTAGAACAAAGTTCAAATTCTTCTCCCAGACCCCTGATGACATAAAAATATCCCGAATGTATTTAATTCCTAATGCAGGGTAGACAGTAAGGTCGTGGCTATTAAAAACACTTATGTGAAAGTCATTTTCCATAAGGCATGTTACCAGTTTAATGATGCTAAAGAAAGGTAAATTCCTCCCAAGAGAAATTGTTACACCTTGTTCTATGACAGAGAAAACTTCAGCACAAAGCTGAAGTTCAGGTAGGGCTAAAGTAAAAGTCAGATACACTTCAGGTGGATACTCGGTTAGGAATGAACACTAATAAAACTTCCCTGAAGCGTACTTACAGTTTAGTCAAGAACCACTGTGGAAACGTGTAAGAGCACTAAGATGCTTCCACAAAGCTACTTCTCAACACAAACGTTCTGCTCAGGCTGACTCTCCTAGATATGCCAGCTGCCCTTGGCCAAAAGGAGCCCAGGCTCAGTACATACCCTTTATGAACGTAGGTGGTGGCATTGTCCGGCTCAAGGTCAATGCATTTATCATACATTTCATCAGCCTTCCCAAACTGCTGTTGATCAGTTAGTGCCTGCATCAAAAGAGAAACCTGCAGGTCAACACACCACCAAAACATGCACTCTGTGCTTGGTTAATTCCAATTAAAGCTGTACTGATGAGGTGACACTGGATATAGCTCTTATTGTACAACAGGGCAGGCACATTGGTTACCAGAATTAAGTTTCAAAATTGAGGCTTTTTAGAAAAAAGCTGCTCAGCTTTAAGTGCACAAATTACTCATCAGGGTACCACCTGTCATGGGAGATGCACAAGCAACATGCTAAGTGTAGTAGAATTACAAACCATTCCAGAAGTCTCTACCTGGAAGTCTCAACTTCCTCCTTGCCCAAATATAAAGAGAATTTTCTTTAAGAGATCAGTTTACCTGAGCGTAGAGTGCATAGCCTTCAGCACACTTTGGAAACTTTTTTATGACATCTTCAAAGCCTTTCATGGCTACTTGCACAGGCAAAGGATTGTTTCCTGTATAAGCTTGGCGATACTATTCAAGAAAGAAAAAAACAAAAGGGAAAAAAATGAAACACAAAACAAAGAAAAGGCTCATCAGATCTCTACCCACTGCCTCAAGTGTGCATCTTAGCCATTACAAGTCCCAGGAGGTGACATGTCTAGGAATTCCAAGCCTAGATTTCCTCAATGCGTTATTTCTTTATTAATGAGATGGTTTTTGTCCCACCTTCCCATTAAAATGGAATGAAACAGAGAAACACAATATGTTTTCCAGAAATCTTCAAGAAAAAGCACCTAGAGAAAGACCAGCATGTTACTTACCAGAGCAAAACATTTCTGTGCTTGAGCCAAGGCAGAATCGGGTCGCAATCGTATACATTCATCAAAGTCTTCCACAGCCTCTTCAATTTGGTCAAGCAGGATTTTCAGCTAGTCAGAATGAAAGGAAATCCTATTTCTGTATTTAATCTGTGCTTCCGACACTTAAGTGAGGATTCAATTCGTGTCAGTTACATTGTCTCCAGTTCAGTTTAGAACTGCCCAGAAACCTACAAAGCCCACAACTAAAAACCACAGCCAGAAAGTAACAAAGCCACCAGGGAAACTTGTTACTGTGAAGCTACTATGAAACACCACTTTTCAACCTGCAGAAAACTTCCATTCCCTTCAAAATACACATAACACCATTCTTATTACAAAGGACTAAAGAGATCTAATGAATTCCTGAGAGGCACTCCATCTGTGGAAGTCTTCCTTATGAGTACAACTTCATCTGTCTGCACAGGGTAGTGTTTCCTTTTCCTTCCAGCATCTGCTCTATTACAGTTCTGTGGGAGCAGGCCTCTCCAGGCCCAGAAACCAGGGAAGGACACAGCAGTGTCACAAGCCAGGAAGGGACGAGCTGGACAGATGCCAGTCTAGGCCACAGTGCTACAGATGCTGAGTTATCAGGAACACACGTTACACTGGCTGTATGAAGACAACTGCTCTGCCACATCAGGCCCCTCCACAGAGTAGACTGTCTGCTGTAAATGTCCACCAGCCCTAGTACTTAAGTCAGAGTTCATATTGATAAAATTATTGATAGAAGATTGACAGAAACTCTGTTGCTTTCTGTTCTTTCCTATACCTACAGAAAAAAACTGCTTCTGCCTGACCTGAACCTGCAAAAGTTAGACTGCATATTTATCCTGCAACAGTTCCAAATTAGGAGTTCACCTTTTTCTGCCACAAACAGTATAAAGCAACTCTGACAATGAATATTTTGATACATACTAAAAGAAAAACAAAGTACAAGCATTAGGACAAAACCTTTAATGTTCCTTACTTGTCCTCGATGGTGGTACACGTCTGCATTCTGAGGATCAATGTCAGCAGCCATGTTGAAGTCCTGAGTGGACAGCACGGGCTGCTGCTGCTGCATGTACATACTGCCTCGCTTGATCAGGGCGTTAGCCCGGAGCTGAAAAAAGCCACCAAAGAATCAGCCGCTCCAAATCCCCCCAGGCTCAGGGATTTTCAACAACACCCCCAGCACAGCTGTCTCAAGAATAAACAAGCCCTTGGAAAAAGAATTTATCGGGAATAAAAAGACAAAGCAGTAAATAAAACAGAACACTCCCTTGGAAATACCTGAAAACCTGGAGAAGAAAACTACACTGCAAGTTCCGTGCTGAACTGCTGCAATTTCTCTACCCAAACCCCACCCCAGCCACGACAGGCTCTCACCTTCACGTTTGCATCCTCCATGCTGATGACCTGATCCAGGTCTGGCTTGGCAGCGTTGGCATTGCCAATGAGCAGGTAGAAAGTAGCTCGCAGCAGCAAGGCTTCTGCCAGGTATTTGCCCTTGGCTTCAATTTCTTTTGTGCTTTCGCTGATGATTTTGTCATAGTTCTCTTCTTCCATGTATTGTTTTGCTCTCAAATAGCCAGAGCTGTAAAAAATTAAAGAACAGTTTTATATATATAAATATACACACACATGGCTTCACTGAATAATGCAATTTTAATTCAGACTTTTCATTAAATCTTAACAAATACTGACTTTTGCTACACTCAGTTATAACACCAGCCTAAGTTACAGATATTCCTGGACAGAGCCATCAAACACTGAAAACAATTTAGATAACAAGTGGCTAAATTATATTGGAAATGGAATTTGAGCTTCATTTGTCCCTTGAATTGTTTTTTCACATTAAGGACGGTGATAATCTCTGCCTTTAAAACAAGAAGGCTGGGATAGAACTCTGAGTCAGAAAAGTGAAATATTAAATGTAGCATTGTGCAGCTCATGCATGAAGAAAGGATTTCACAGCAAAAAAAAATCAGAGTAAACGCTGTCTTGTCCTCAACTAAGTGTCCTGGATTCAGTGCATCTGCCTGTAGATCAGGACAGTCTATCTTACTAAAAAAATTAAAATAATAAATTTGTTTGTAATTGTTTCCATACAGACAGCAGTGATAGCTTCCAAAATTAAAATGGAAAGCAGCACAGTAAGTTAAAGTATCATTATTGTGGTGCTCAAGCTCCACTCAGAAGAAGAAAAAACTCAAGTTTTTCTTTGTCAGAACAAACCTCTCATTTATGTGCAATTTGATTCCAGAAAGATAAAACACACTTTCAGCTTCAGTTGCTCTAAATTCAGTTTTCATTAACTGGACCCTTTTCCTAGCTTGTCTTCTCCCTTCCAACCCAAAGACTAGCTTGCTCTCTTCCTTGGAAACTCTCCTTCAGTATAAAATATTCCTTTCTCCAGAAGCATCATTCAGCACTCTCCAGTCCTCCCATCTCTTATGATTTACTGTGACACTGTAGCAATATTCAGCATATCTTCCCCATCTCATTGCTCATCCCCTGTTTAGCAGGTTGAAGCAACCTGCAGTTCAGAATCAGCCAGTCAGCTTTCACAGAAGTTCCATTTAACACTAATCTCATATCTTAGGCTCACTTTATTACCACAGGATCTCCCATGCCAAGTGCTCTGGAAACAACAGCAAGTTACACTGAGCAAACATCACCACCACCAAAAACTTGTTCCAATATCAAACAATCCCCAGCTGTACTGTACACTCACTTTTCTTTAACTTCAGAAGCCTCTCCCTCCTTATCCTTATCTTCATCTGATTTCTCACCCTTAAGCAAAGGTTGGGAGATTATATCATCTGTGAAAGAACTGAAGTAGGATTTAATGAACTGTGGTGAGGGCATCAGAGGCTCACGATTCTGAAACAGAGAAATGTAATTTCGAGTCATTAGATGGCAAGATCAGATGGTAAATATGGAAATGGATAAGGAAACGGGATTATAAAAATAATTAACTCATGAAGGAACAAAGGTAGAACTTTCCACTATCTCATGTGATAGTCTGATATATTTTTGATTTGACAGTTTGACATTTAGGGATTACTTAAGCTTCAGATCACAGTGCAATACCCCTCACCAGGAGAAATGGAGATACTCAAGAGAGGAGGGAGACAGCATCTTCCTGCATGTGTGGCTGGCAATGAGGACTCTTAGGAGATCATAAGTCATCAGGGAGGTGTACTACAGCAGTATGTGTGCACATAACTTAGAGGAAAAATGCCAGCTGGCAGTTTGAGCCTGAGCCTAAATTGACATAGATGCTGAATGGCACTCTGCCCTCTTCTCCAGCTTCTCCACCTGCTGGCCATCACTACAATGAAGACTAGAGGCAATATCCTGATTCCACGTGGAGCTTGGCCTCTTCCCTGAAGTCCTGGAAGTAACATCTCTCAGGTACAAAACCCTTTCTACAGCCAAAAAATATTTCTTGCTCAAAATGAGCAGTGCACACAAGCATTCCAGTTCAGTCTCTCCTGCTAGGAAAGGCTGCACGTACTCTTCTGAAAGTCTCTATCAAGTTCCATCACAAGAGTGCCTGTCTGCAGCCCACTTAGGGTGCCACCCCCACCACAGTAACAGCACAATTCACTTTGTTACCTCAACACCACACACCTGTGTGAGTTCTAGAGGAAAGGAATTCAGCACCTCAGAACCAACACAGATCTCAATACTCCAACCACTGTCACAAAACCCAAGCAAGAATGTCAATAACAAGCCAGAATGTTTTCATACCTGTCTCAAACCTACAGCCACTAATAACAACTGCTCCTGGCTGCCTCTATACTTCCACAGTTGTCTCTTCTGCAGTTCCCAATTGCTAAAGTAAACGTGTTCAACAGCCAAACCAGAAAAGTTCCATTAACAAAACTGGAACCAAAAGAGCCTGTGACATGGCACTTCAGGACATGGTTTAGTGGTCACAGTAGTGTTGGTCTGATGGTTGGATTTGATCTTAGAAGTCTTTTCCAACCTTAATAATTCTATGATTTTCCCTGCATGGAATTTCTATTTATAAAACCAAAAATAATGTGGGAGAAAATAGTCCTCAGGCATCATTCTTCTAATCTTATGCTATTCATTACCCATGGAACTAACATTTTTATGCATTTTCCAATATTATTTATAAACCTTCCTATCTTGACACATACCTAACTCAACCACCTGATATGCAGCTCAGCTTTACACTCCTGCTGTTCCTACAGAACTTGCTTCCATCACACTGCAAGCCCTGAAAAGCCCCATGTAGGGCAGCACACCAGCTCTGGGGGTCTCCTGGATGTTATGTTTCTTAAAGGGAAACAACTGTTAGACCCCTTTTCCCTACTGAGGTTTCAAAAACTCTGGAGAGGTCCCAAAGGAAAGCAACGTCAGTAGAACAGGAGCTTTGTACAAAACCATTCATGCTGATCCTTACACTTGAGCAGATAAAGACACTGATGTGCTTACAACAACTGTCAGAATGCCAACAACCAACATTTCAACAACCAGGCAAGTGAAATCAGAATCTGTCAGCAATATCCCAACTCCTACCTTGTACTTCTCTTTGGCCTTTTCCTTTCCAAGGAGCTTAAGAACTTTATCAGCTAATAACATACTTTGCTGGTTCTGGAAGGCTTCTAAAATGCAGACTGCAGTGACATCTAGAAAACAATAAAAGTGAGATTAAAGAAATTCTGATAATCACTGGAGTACCCTAAAATGTGCCACCATTACAGTGAGTCACTGCCAAACTAGTACACATCCTGTTTGGGGGTAAAACCCTCTGTTTCCAGTTTGCTGTATTGACCATATTTTCCAAGATACAGATTTCTATCCAAACTGATGTTTTCTTGTGACAAAAGGACTTTGTGGCAGTGAATGAAAGAAATCACATTTATTTTTATCTTCATGTTTTTTTCCTAGAGACAAACACACTTAGATGCACAGTGAAAATGTACCTCCAGCAGGGGCTTTCATCATTTTGGAACTTTGAGGACAGTAATTCTGTTCATACTATGCTTGCATTAGAAGTGTTAACACAGCTTCTCTTCTGGGACTGGTCCTGATTTTCTACTTTTAAAATCCACATTCAGTCCCACCACATCTCACTTCTTCCTCAGTTCAAGAAATCTTCCTGTATTATGTTTCCAACTTTCCCACTCACCTCTGTGACTTTGGAAGAGAGCAGATTTAAGAGGAATAACCTTGGTGGCCTATTTAAAGTGCTAGCCTGTATCACATCACTTTCATTATCACATAGAAGCTGCTGCAAATGTCAACTCATGGCTGCCTGAATCATGCTTTGCAGTGTGAAACCCACTTTTATAGTACATTATTTCTCTGGATCCTCCAGTTAATGCAATACTACCACTGGTTTTCCCTATTTAATTTTCTCTTAAGTATCAGTAAAGATGAACAGAGTTTGGACTTGAAATTCAAGCAGTGTATTGTTTCAATGCACTTGAAAAAAACAAACAAACAAAAAAACCCAAAACCATCTTACCCTGGAGTTGTAGTGTTGTTTCTGGGATTCTACACTGCTACAGGTACTATTATGCCATCACTTCTACAGAAACTCCCTGCAACTCTGGCATGGTCAAGAATCATCTCCTAACTATGGCAAGGACATAATCTTTCTTGGGGCTTTTGTAGTCTGCTGTTAGTCCATTAGTGATTGCAAAGGACAATGTGAAATGACCCAAGCAGTGCTCTTCTAGTCAACATGGGCTCAGAACAGAAAGGCATTCTGCCAGCAGATAAACAGACAACATTTCCACATCTTATTTACCTCCTCATTTAGCAGACCTAATTCTGAGCTGTTACACACAGTGAAACTGATTTCATTTACCAGCCAGAGCACTGCCTTATTTTCCCTCCTTCTTTGATAATGAGCACAGATGAAATTTCATTTGCCTTTTAACATCATCAGGAACGATTTCACTTGATGAAATTTAAATGGGGCCTTTCAAGCAGTGTCCCTTGGTTCAAAAGTGCCCTCACACAACACACCTGACCTCTAGTTCTCCTTCATTTTCACATCAGCCACACGTGTCCTTAATTTTCATGTCAGTCACATCTTCCTGACAGTTCAAAACATAATCTGTTGGGAACAGTATCTGGAAGGATTTGACACAGTAGTTTCTCCAAAATACATAGTGTTGATATTAAAAAATAAAAGGTTAAATCTGTTCCAGTTTTCTCAAGAGTTATACATCAGAACAAAATGCTCCTGACTGTAGTACTCTTGTTTCTGACCATGTATCTCCACCTGCAAAACCACCTTGATTTCTGTAGTAGTACCATTTCTCTGAAAGAAGCAGGGAAAAAAGGATGTTTACTGTAGGGAAGCAGAATTCTACTCTAAAATGTAGTTTTCTGAAAAAAAGAATACCTTGAGTGGCTACAGTAACATCAGTTCCTCACCAGCTATTTCAGATGTACACAGATAACAGCTTGAAATATGGGAAAAGGTTTCTTCTTACAAGAGAAGAAAATGTATATGCAGTAGCTATGAATGGTTTTAAATAAATCATTCTGTATTACTGTAGTGACAGAAGTAAAACCAGAACAATCCCAGAAGTTATCATCTCCAAAGCTCCTCAGCTAATTCACTTACAAGTATAAATACATCAAGAGACACTCACCTTCTAAACATTCCTTCTTGTTGTCTAGCTTCTCATGAGCCTTTGCACGTCTGAAAAGAGCTTTTACATATTTAGGATTAAGCTCAACAGCCTTTGTGCAGTCTTCTGCTACTTCTGTCCATTTTTGCTGTGGGTAGAAAAAAACCAACAGAATGAGAGAGGCCCTACTCAGCTGCATGGTGTTAGCTTTCCACTGCCAGCTCCAGGGTCATGCCCACCTAACAGCAGCTGCAGTTCCCATGGCTCTGGTGCTACCTGCTTGCTTCTATTGCTGCAAGTTTCTCAGTAAGAAACTGCCAGGCACCACTGGAAGCCACAAAACAGAAAAGGAATTCCTACAGAAGAACGAAACCAGACAGTGGAACAAAGCACGTGGGAGAAGAGGAGTTGATGTGAGGATGTTTGCAGGAGGCAACACTGGGACTGAAAGACTGGTACAAACAAATAGAAGAAAAGATGAAAACCAACAAACAAGTTTGACAAAGTGTTAAGACACTTCTAAAAAATGTATTTCAGTTTACTGTGCTACACTACTACAAAGGGATGATAAACATGTAGGAGTGGAGCTGGTCAAGGCTATTAAGGATTAAAAATCCATTTAGCTGCAAAATTGGTTATCAGAACAGGCTTTTCTAACAACTGAAAAAAGAGATATCTTGTACACTTGGGATTCTTTATGGCATGAATCAGTGTTATTTGATTAGACAAGAACTGTTTTATCTCTCTTTTAACTTCCCAGATTAGATTTCTCTAATCACACTGTTTCTCCCTTGATACTTCAGGCTGCACAAAGCCAGTTTTTCCCCTCCTTCACACAGCTCACCAACCTGACCTCATGAGCCAGATACCACAATAAACCACACTGGCTGACTTCTAAAACTAACATCAAATATATTCAGCTATCAAGTAGCTACTTCCACATGTGCAAAATTTCAGTTCTTGGCCTTTATTAGGATTTCTGTGATTTTTTTAAAAAATTTTTGAAGTAGCATCCTTCCAAAATATTTGGCCTTTCACCTAACAGTTTAAGAAACGTTCTAGTCGGGAGAGCAAAATTAGCTTGCACACAAGAAAATTGTTCCAGAGCATAAGAAATTAAAACTTTGCCTTACAAGAAAGGGACACGTAAGAATTACCTACAACAGACTGAAAACAGTTAACAGAAAATAATTTTATGAGGATGAGTGCAATGGGCTAGTGTAAAACAGCTTCAAGCAATGGCATCTGCTTGTGAAGGCAGCAGGTTTCACCACCTGGGATCTGTCAGTTGACAAAAGTGAGAAAACACATATGCTATAACACAACTTTTTAGGATAAACACGTAATTATCTTTAATTTCTTACCAGTTGTTCATAGGCAGCAGCTCTATTTTGATAGAAGGTAGAAAGATCAAGGTTTTTCTCAGGAGGGCACAGGCTGATGGCCTCAGTGTAGCACTGAATAGCTTGCTCATATTTTCCTGCTTTAAAATATTTGTTTCCTTTGTTCTTGGCTGCTTGGGCTCTGTCAAGAGGGCTCTGAAAAGGAAAGTCACAGGTCAGATCAAATAGGAAAAGCATCATCACACGATGTGTGCTTAAGGAGTGATCTTCAAAGGAATGGATCTGAGTGGTAGACTCCAGCCTAGACTCCTTTTCCATTTCTGGGAAAAAGAAAATCTATCAGTCTGTTTGGTTTGTGTCTGGTGGCATTCTGGTAGCAGGGAAGGGGCTACCGGGGTGGCTCATGAAAGAGGATTCTAGAAGCTCCCCTGGATTCTGGAAGCTCCAAGTCAGCCTTGCCTCTGTCCAAAGCTGAGCCAATCATCACCTCTGTCATAATGTATGTAAGAAGGGAAAAGCAACCTGCTGGACAGCTTGTGGAGTGAGGAAGGGAGGGGGACATGAGAGAAACAACCTGTGGAGACCAAGGTGGTGAAGAGGAGAGGGGAGGGGTGTGCCAGAACAGACTCCCCTGCTGCAGGACAGCAGGCTGACCCTCTGCAGCCCATGGGTGGCAGAACCCCTCCTGCAGGCTGTGGAGGACCCCATGCCAGAGCAGGTGACTGCACCCAAAGGAGACACTAACCCCAGGGGAGCAGTCCCTCACTGAGAGGACTCTAATCCATGGAAGGGACCCATGCTGGAGCAGTTAGTGAAGAGCTTCAGCCCTGTGGAAAGGACTCACATGGGAAGAATTCATGGAGGACCATCTCCCGTGGGAAGGACCCCACAATGGAAAAGGGGAAGAGTGTGAGGTGACCTCTCCTGGAGGAGAAGGGAGCAGCAGAGATAATGCATGAGGAACTGGCTGCAACCCCCATTTCCCAGCCCCTTGTGCCACTGCCAGGGCGGAGGCAGAGAACTCAGGAGCAGAGCTGAGCCCAGGAAGAAGGGAGAGGCAGGGGGGAAGGTGTTCTTAAGACTCAGTTGTATTTCTCAGAATCATCCCAGTCTGATTTAACTAGTAAATTGGTGGTGCTGTTTAAATTAAATTGATGGGTTTTTCCCAAGTCAAGACTTTTTTTTTGGCCTGGGACCACAACTGGTGAGTGTGCTCTCCCTGTCCTTGACTTAACCCTTGAGCTTTTTGTTGTATTTGCTCCTCCCACCCCACCAGGGTAGGGGGTTGTGTGCACCTAAGAGTGAGAGAGCAGCTGGGGGGCCCTGAACCACAACAATCAGATGGGAGACCAACTTTTCAAGATTCACTACAATGGTGTTAAGCAATGCAGTGATTTTGGAAAGCCAAACAGTTTTAATCTTAGTGACTAGTGATCAGAAGAACCCATGAGACAAGTTATTTCTGCAAAGTGTAAAGCTGTTAAGAAAACAAAGCCCTCAAAACACTTTAAATAGGAAGTTTCCTACTGAAGTACAGTATAGCCTGTAAGGCCAGAGCTGACTCAGCAGATAGGAATTAAATATGGAAAACACTCTGTGGAAAGACCTACTGAGCAAGATGAACAAAACCTGTAAGGAGAACAAAGCTGTTTTGCCTTCCACAGACTAGACCAATTAACTAACTTCACACCACCTCCCCTCCAGCTTCAGACAACCTGCTTCACCCAGCCACTGATAGATGTGCTGGACCATCACAGCCTGTTGTTCTCAGCAGAGGAGGGACAGCTCTGCTGACTGTCCTACAACCCTGCTAAATGGATCTTTACTCCTCTTCCCCTCATCTATTGCCAGCACCAAACTACACCCAGACTGCTGGAAGACAAACTTGAAAGCATCTTTGCATTTCATCAGCCTGTTTCCCTCAATGTCTGCTTATTTCATGCCAGTGTGATCACTTTTAGCATCTAAATGATTTTTAGAACTGAAAACATGAAGGGAACCCAGGAGTTGCTGTATGATCCCTCTTTGAAGGCCTGGTTTCCAATCATGGCATGAGAGAGTCAGATAATGGTTACCAGTCTTAGTTCCTACACAAAAATAAGCACCCAAATAGAACAAAAGTATCCTACAGGCACTGTCCTGAGGAAAGACTTACAAGTGAAACCATATAAGGGAGGGAATTCCTTAGATATCCCTACTGCCAGAAGGGCTCTTCTCTCACGGGTCACCAGCCCCTGGGCTTGCAGGAAACCAGCCAGCACCTCCTCCACTGTTCACAGAACAAGACAGTCTGCATGGCTTTTAGATTTCTAATGATCTAAATTCAAATTGATAAAATCATTATTAGCTGCACCCCTGTTTGTACCCTCTATGGACACAGAAACCAGAATTAGAGCACAACTATTTCTACTGAGAGCAAGTAACTGTGTATTTAAGTCGTTTCTGTAAAACTTCACCAAAGCCTGAAAAGGTTACATTTACTGTAAGGATGCCCTAAATTTAGCTCCCAATACAACAAGGCTTCTCTTTTAACTCAGGGAAGGGTTATGCATATGCAGCAGACAAACTGAAATACTAACTGCAGTATAACCTGATGAAGCCAAAACCAACAAAAAGCTAAATCTCATGAGTCCCTTTTGCTTTGATGTGTTTTTGTTGTTCTGAGGGTTTTTTTTCCCTTTTTGCTGTTGTTGTTTTGGTTATTTTTATGTTTTGTTTCATTTGGGTTTTTTTAAAGATACTAAAGAACTCATGTCACATTTATGCTGCAATACCCTTTAAAAGCAGGACAAATAAGAATAGGAAAAATAATTCTTAACATTAGTTTTTGAAAGAGTTTGTGAAGCCCTACATTTAATCCTGATGAAATACCTGCTCTGCTTCTTCACAGCCCTCCAGTCCTTCTCAGCTGCTACACTGAAGATGTACACCAGAAACTGATTGTGCAAGCAAACTTCAGGTACCTCATGCACAAGGAATCAAAAAACCTCCCACCTTCTTCTTCCATTTTCTTGCAAATGTAATAATTCTAGGCATTACTTCCCAGTTTCCCTGCTTCTCCTCACCTGACCCATTGCCATTCCACGTGCTGCACTGGGTATCTTTTTTCCTAAGGAGAAAAATTCTCAGTTTGTCATCTCCTGGACAAAGAACCTGTACAGCAAGCCAACCAGCTCAGTAAAATGAATGGAAGTCCATAATCCAACAGCAGTTCATTACCTGCCAAGGCAGTATAACAAACAGCTCAGAAGTTATCTGCAGTTACACAACATCATCTCTGTCCTCAGGACTGCTCTCAGCAGCTGCTCACCAACACATCTAAACCAGAGTGTGAGCCAAAGGACACCTGTGTGTTTGAGAAGCAGTCAGTTATCCAGGGAACCCAGCAAGCATCAGACTGCTAACTGCAATGACTACACAGCACTAACAAACATTTCTTAACTATTACTTTAACCTCAGTAAATGTTCTTTCCTCACAAAACACTCAGAACCTGCATGCAAACAAGGGCAACCTTACAGCAACAGGTTGCCTGCTGCAAGGATAGTGAAGCTTAGGAGCCCCAGCAATGCCCAAATGCTCAATACATGGTTAATCTAGCAGTCCAGAACTTCATGTATTTGAAGGACTGTTTTTTTAAAGCAGAATGAGAAATTTGCTGCCAGCCAATGCTGCCAGTGATTCACAAGAGAAGCACAAGCAGCAAGGTTCTGCCTTCTCTTTTGGCTGAGAAGGATTTGTGTGAGCCCTTGTCTGCCAGATGGGCTGGGGGCAGACCACTGTTCAGCCACCTTAATTCACCAACTTGGAAAAAGGGGAAAAAACCCACGTGCTCAGGTCTAGTCTTCTTTTTAACTCTCCAAGGGACAGGACCTTCCTGATGAGATAAGGCACCAAAACCAACACCAAGGTGTTGCTTTCTGAATACCTGCTGTTAATGAATACCTTTTTTTTTTTTTGACTAATGCTTATCTCCAAGTCTTATCTCAGACCTATACTGAAGGGCATTCACTGAGTATAAATGGTGTTAAGATTCTCCTTAGTGCTAAAAATCACTCTACTAAAAAGTACATCCACATGAACTTGAGATGCAAATTCAGAGGCCAGGAAAGACACATTACACTTAGAAACAATTACCTCAAGTTCACAGTGCAATCTGTCTCCATCACACACCTTCCTTTCCAACAGCTTTGCCACTCCCCCCTCCCCTGAACAAGTGACCTGTGCACGAGCTGCCCAGGGTCTCACCATCGTCCTGCTGCCACCACACACACCTTTAAGGGCCTCCTACACCCCTCCACTGCAGCTGGTGTGAAAGGCAGAAGACTTTGGGCAGGCTGGCAGTGAGATCTGTCAGGCAACAGGTGCATGATCCAACAGAAGTTACTTTTTAGGTACTTTGCTGACATCAGCTCAGAGTGAGCACCAGTGTCAGTGTCTCCAGACAAAGGGCTCTGCTTCATTCACACAGCGGGCTCACGGCAGGGCAGTGAGACAGGCAGTGTTCAGCCACTGCTATCCAACAGGCCCTGGAAAGCAGCCACACTGTTTGGCTGCTGATCCTGATACGTGACACCACACCAGCCAAGCAGCTTGGCCAGGCTCACCCCCCACTGCACTCGAGGGTCCAGCTCAGAGGGGAACGTGCCCAGGCAGTGAAGTGCCGTGGGGCAGAACGGCTGTGTCTGCAGCACACTGGATCAGTCCAGAGCCCCTGCTCACGCCTCCCCACCTGCCAAACACACAGGGCTGCCCTAGGAATTTGCTGAAGAGTTAAGTGGTGAAATTTGGACTGTCACAGACTTGCAAAAGGAAGTGATTTTGACTTCAGAAGAAAACAAATACTGAAGCAATCATCACATTACCTCACTAACAGGGAGTGCTCGCTCCTGCCAGGCAAGGAGGGTATAAACTTAAAGTTATTATGGAATAGGAAAAAAACATGAATCAATTAATGCAATAAATACAAAGCAGTTTATTTATTTCACTACAAACACATAAAGAGCAACTGCTGTTACTGAGTAATTCAAACACATCCCATCTAAATTACAAGAAACAGTGACAACTTCTGTAATTAACAGATGCAGTTTGACATCCCAACCTTTGAGTCACCTCCTGAAGCAGTTTTATCATTGGCACTTAACTGGGCCAGTAATACCAGTCTACTGTACTGCTGAGGAGCTGTGCTTACAGGAGAAGCATCTCCAAAGTAGTTCAGCTTTTCCCAATATAGCACCTGTCCCAGGGCTTCTGCCAACAGTGTCAGTCACAGATCACACCCTTGGCTAGTGCCTCTCTATGGGGAGAATCCTCCAGTGCAGAGCAGCCTAAGGGAACCTGCAGCCACACTGGCTGTCCTGCTGCAGACATTTGCAGTGGTTTAAATGGTTGAGGTGCTTGCTTCAAGTACAACTAGAGAATGACTGCAAACCACTTGACTATAATGCAGTTCAGAAACCCAACCAAGACACCCAGTGTTAACAGACTCACAGCAAACTCACTGCAGCTACAGAAAGGTCACAAGTGGCCTGCAAACCACAGCTCCCAGTAGCAAGCACCACCACGAGCATGCCAGAGGCTGCTGGCAGCCACCAGCCAGAGTTACTACAGCAAACAAACTCTGAATTTCTCTTCTGTACACTAGTAGCTGCCCACGCAAGAACAAATCACTGCATCCAAATAACTGCCTCCAGGTCCAGCATAGGTTTGCACCTCAGCAGGCTTCATGGAATCCCCGAGGCTGCCTATGATTCAGCAGCTCTGGCAGCTGCCACCCTCCTTGCCACTCCCGTGTGTTCTGCCACTGCCCGCCCACTCCTGCAGCACTAATCCAGGCGAGCTTAAACCCCACCTCTGCCAACCTCCCAAAGCTGATTTTTACCTCTCCTGATCGTTTCAGACACGAAGTTTAAACCATGGTCTGACAGCTTAAGAGCATTTCAGGTGGTACACAAGAAAATGCAGGAATATCTCCATGGGATTTTCTTATCAAGGCAAATCACTTTGCCCAATCCACCACTTTAAACACACTTGTGAGTTGTATCCTCACCTCAGTGACCATCATGGTACATGGGGGACTGCATCTTAGAGGCATTTTTCCACATACAGATATACAAGAGAATCATGGATCTGATGTGGCCTCTGATCTTCCATGTTGTCCTCCCATTTGTCTACACACCAGTTTATCTGAAAAGTCTCAGAAGGGTAATTTACAACAAAATGAATGTAAGTTTTGAAAGCATTATCTGTTTAGGCAAACTCTACCTGGAAGTCTCAGCTGCTAGAACTTGCATGGCTTTTGTATTTTCGTGGAAGATATCTCATTTTAACAAGACTTTGACTGTGTTTTCTTTCCACTCTGCTGTATCCAGCACAGCGGATACAGACTCACACACAACAGATGACAGATTTCCTTTCCAAAATACTATTCCTGGAAGCAACTTACTCATAGCTGTTGTACACCTCAGAAGCAGAATTACAGCCACCTAACAGCAGTGTCTTGTCAGACCCATACTCACCTGCTTCCTATGCACTTCATGATAAAATAGGTTCAATATATCTTCCCCAAGTAGCAATACTGAGACCAGAACAGAGACAAACACTCTGTACAAAGTCCTACCGACCACAGCAAGGCAAGGAAAAGCAACAAACAAACGCCCAGTTACAGAACCACAGGACGGCAGGGGCTGGAAGGGACCTCTGGGCTCACATCCCTGCGGGTGTCCAGTCTCCCCAGAGAAGGAGACCCCACAGCCTCTCTGGGCAGCCTGCTCCAGTGCTCCATCCCCCTCACAGGGCTCTTCCTCACGTTCAGATGGAACCTCGTGTTCCGGTCTGTCTCGCAGCCCCTGGTCCTATCGCTGGCCACCATTGACAAGAGCCTGGCCCCACCCTCCTGTGCACTTCAGGAGCACACGCGGCCACACGGGACAGCCGCCCGGCTGTCTAAGGGGGCGCCCCCCGAGCGCACCGCCCGCGGCGCGGCTCCATCCCCTCACACGCCTCCC
>NW_008633046.1:2630-4287 GCF_000691845.1 Merops nubicus | reverse complement strand
CCAGGCGTTAGAGGCCGGCTTAGGTGCTTTAGGTTCCCATAAGTCTTCTTAATTTTCTGGGTTAGGAGTTGCCTGTTTTGCATTTTTTCTTTAGTTGGATTAGTAAATTAGCACCAAACAGCAAGATTTTAGCAGCTGAGCTGGGGAATTGACATTTCAAGCGATAGAAGGCTGTGAGTAAAGCTGTTAGTGACTGAACGAAGCAGAAGTTGAAAAGAAAACCTTGATTCTCCTGTTTAGGGTTTGTCTTTTTAGTTTTCGGTCTTTTCTTTAGCAATAAAGAGCAGCAGCAGCACCGTAAGGTTAAACTTGAAAGCCACAGTCCTGGCAGAAACATCAGTTGTGGCTGAGGATGCCTGGAAATTCCACGTGCGTCCAGCACGAAACGGGGAGCAGCCAAATGTACCCCACGGGACAAACGGGATGTTATGGTGGAACTGAAAGAGGACAGGTGTGATTTAGAGTGCTAATCCTTGATGTAAAACACTTCACACAGCCCAGAGACCTTTGTGGTGCAGAGCAGCCTGGCCAGCAGAGGTGACACGTGAGGACCAGCCGGTTCTAGTCATTTGGCCTCACTGTTCTGAGGAGCCTGATCTGAACTTGCCACAGAGAATGGTTGTTGTAATAGTTGTGCCTAACGCCTGGGGAGGAGACTCAGCTCTCTCTTGACCGGAGTCCTGCTCAGCCAGGAGGCAGGATTAGGCCTGTAAGGCTTGAGCTGCACATTTCCCTTCCCAGAGCTTTGCCCAGCAGGTGGGGCCAGGCCACTGCTCCTTCACTCGGTTTAGGTTTAGCAGAGGCCTGCCTGGCAGTGGAGCAGAGCAGCTTCTCAATTCTCCTTCTTGCCCAAGCAAAGGGAGCTCAGGTTATTACAACTGGCATCTCTCAGAAAGGTGTCAGCTTTTCTTTGAAGTGTAGACGAGATTAAACAGTCTCTGGTCAAAAATTCTTCACCTTGATGAGCTCGTTTGTTGCTCAGGCAATGGTACTTTCTCTGTCCTAGAGCTACAGCAGTAAGAACACAGTATCCCTCTGGCTAGAAGGGCTTTGGTGAGGCAGCCTCGGCTTGAGGACGTGAGGTTTGGCTGCTGTAATATGATGCACCCAGAAGCAGAACCTCTGGCTTTACACATCTCAGACTCATTTAAGCTGTGGCACCCTGGCCTCAAACGCTGGTCCCTGGGGCACAGGGCGGTTAAAAAGGACACATCACTGCACTGAGGTTGAAAACGGAGCTTTTTGGAGGTCTCTTGGTGCCACAGCAGGCCGCTTTGCCTTGCAGCATGGGGGTGTGATGGAGATCTTGGCACCCCAAAGGTGGTCTGTGTTTTGTCAGTCCCGGGGGTGTCTGGTCACGGGCGCTGGTTCAGCCACAGGGTCCCGCGCGTGGCGGGGGGGTGAGGGTTAAGTTAAGCAAAACCACCACCCAAAGAACCTCTCTGGGTGGTTTTTGCTCCTGCAGTGTTGGGTTTGGCTCTTCCAGGCTGCTTTTCTGGGCGCAGGCTGGGCAGCACCCAGCAGGCAGCCTCCCCTCTGGCTCTTGCAGGTGAAGAAGGCGTACCGGCAGAAGGCCCTGAGCTGCCACCCGGACAAGCACCCGGACGACCCCCGAGCGGGTGAGAGGGGGGCACCAGCAGCTCTGCCTGGGTGCTTT
>NW_008633046.1:0-2530 GCF_000691845.1 Merops nubicus | reverse complement strand
AGGAGTTCTGCCCAGTACTGGGGCACAGCTCTGGTTTGTAAGGTTGAATTCATACGGGTTGGGTTTAGAATCATCAGTGTTAAGTCAGCCCTGAAATAATATTTGCAGCTCTCAGAGTCTTCCCACATGGTGCCTGAATCCCAGGCCTTTGGCCGTGCTGGCCCCAGTGCTTCCTGGCTGGTCCTTGTTAAAGTAGTTCAAATTAATATTTATTAATTAATATTAAAATGTATCAAAATTCATACCTCTCACAGCCAGATCTTCATTAGCAAGCTTACAAATCGTGTTGCCTCTGGGGATGCCTCTTTTTGTCTGTCAGAGAGCACGCCCTGGCTCTGCAGAGCTGAGTGCACCTGAACTGCTGGCAAGGTCTGGCATCTGCAGCCACATGTGGCAGTGACCAGCAGTGGGGACAGAAGGATGCTGTCCCTCAGGACACCTCAAGATAAACATCATTCTCCAGCTTGTATTTTCCAGTTCGAGGGGTGACAGTGTTAGAGATTGAAAATGTATAACTTTAGTACAGAGAAAACTTCCCCACTAGGGGGGAGAAAACCCAAAAGGTTAGCAGCACCGAGGGCTTTGATACCTGCAGGAGGCTGAGAAGGATTTGAAGTGTGCAGGGAGGCCCCTGGCTTGTGTGTGTGCCCTTGCAGGGAGGAGGGCAGCAATGCTGATGTGAAATATCAAGCAGCTTGAGTCTCAGGCTGAAAAGCTCTTGATAGAGTTTGTTTGTAGCAGTGTGTTCCAGGCTGACTGTGAGTTGGGGAACACAGTTCTGGAGGTGGCTTCTGTTGAACTCCCCTTTTTCAAGATTTTCCTTAAGGGGAAATGGTCCCAGGGTTTGTTTCTTAATTTACACTGGGTTTTGTGTAATGAGTGTTGTGCTTTGAGCTGAGGTGGTCCTGGCTCTAGGCTGGCTTACAAATGCTTTGGAAAGGTGATGATTCTTTATGATGTTCTGCAGGTCTCTTCCATAAGGGATGGCCCTTCCTGGCCCATCTCCAGGCATGGTTTTCTGCATCTTACCCTTTTTTCTTCTAATTCCCAGCGGAAGTCTTCCACCAGCTGTCCCAGGCCTTAGCTGTGCTGACAGATGCAGCAGCGAGGGTAAGGATGGGGTCCTTGGTGGTGGTGGGACTGGGGGGTGTTACCCTCTGCAGACACGCTGCAGAAGGAGCAGAACTTCTGTCCATCCTGCCCTTTTCTGGGAGAACACACACACACACACACACACACACACACTGTCTTCACGCTTTCAGGCTCCATCTGGAGATCCTTGGGCCTCCTCTCATCTTTTCAGGATGTTTGTGTTAACTTCCAAGACTTTCAGGAGGGATGGTGGCAAGAAGCAGAAGATGCTTCTCCTCTGCTTACCGTGTTGCAGTAGCTGGTCTTGCTTTTCTTCACTCCTTCCATTTGCTCTCATTTCACACCCTTGTGTTGGTTCTTTGGCAGGCAGCGTATGACAGAGTGAGGAAGGCAAAGAAACAAGCTGCAGAAAGGACCCAGAAACTTGATGAGAGGCGAAAGAAAGTAAAGCTTGGTAATAAATCAACTTCATTGTCTCTTGGCTCAAAATCTTCATTAGCCAAGTGCTTGCATTTCTGCAGTCAGCACTGATGAACCTGCTCAGGGTGTGGGTCCTTTGTGCCCAGGGCAGTGTCACAGCCTTCTGAAGCCTCCTGCACTGGGAAGCAGCTGGGGGCTTTGGTGATCCACTGATGTGCCCGGGCAGAGGAGAGGGAGCAGAGCTTTGGTGCTGGTGTGCTTGTAGCCATGTTTGTGATCTTGCCATCCACCTCTGGTCAGCAGTGAAAATTCTTTGGATTGTTTTAATTTTGTTTTCTTTCTCTGCAGATCTTGAAGCCAGAGAGCGAGAAGCCCAGACCCATGAGAGTGAAGAGGAGGAGATCAGGACAACGAGATCATTAGAACAAGAAGTAATCATAAATTCTTTGTTTTCTTTGCTTCTCCTGAGAAGAATTGCTGAAAGTTTTTACAACCATGATGAAAACTATGTGATGAGATGCAGCAAATCTATGTATAGCAGCAGTCCTCCACCCTTGAGGTTAAGGGGTGTGTGAATGAGGCGTGCAGAAGGAATCCTGTAGCAGTCTGGCAGGTGTGTTGCCTGCCCTTTGCAGACACTAAGAGCAGTGAATTGGGTGTATGCTGGCTGGTAGGGCCTGTGTCACTGGGAACGTGAGGGGTCCAATTTTACCAGCACTGGAGCTGTCCCAGGGGAATTAGCAGGAGGGTTGCCCCAGAAGAGGGGTGTCAGACAGAAGCTCTCCCTGTCAGTCTGTAGCTGGCCTGGAGCCGTGCCCTCAGCGGTGCCCTCAGCGGTGCCCTCAGCGGTGCCCTCAGCTCTCCTGCTCCCTCCCCTCGGCTCTAGATAATCCGCCTGCGTGAGGAAGGCTCCCGCCAGCTGGAGGAGCAGCAGAGGCTCATCCGGGAGCACATCCGGCTGGAGAGAGAGCAGCCCGGGCGAGGTGAGGGCGGGAGGAGGGTGGGAGGGGCTGGGGTG
>NW_008633045.1:10024-25025 GCF_000691845.1 Merops nubicus | reverse complement strand
TATATATATATATATATATATATTTAACCTTAGGGATATCTGAAGAATACTGGCTAAATAGTTGCCTAGGAATATATACATATTTTCCATGGCAGTATGATATTTCAGTATTTGAATGACTGAGTTATAATTCTGGTTTTCTTTTATTTTTTTTAAAAAGAGTTGGCTAAGGGATTGCTCTGAGGAAGCACAAACACACTACACTGTGTAGAAGATGATTTCCCCCCTTTTAATCCATTGTGCAGCTTTACCAGCCCTGAAAAAATAAAAGTTTTCACATTCTTTGTCCTGGTTTGAGTTAGAACAGAAGTTATTCTGTGCAATGATTTTACTTTTCAGCTCAGTCTCTTCTAACTAACTGCTCTGCCTGCAGTTTACAGCAGATTTTCACAGACATATTTTCTAGCAGTGATAATGTTCCATGTTCAGAGTTCCTACCAAGGGTTTACTTGCAGAAAGGGCTTTGCATATTCTTGCTCCTGTGCAGAGCAAGGTCACTGCTCAATATTGTGCACCATGTTGAGGTGGAATGGCCAGGACAGGTCTAACCTGGATCATCACTGGATGAACCAGTGAGGGATTCCATCCCATGTACATCCTATCTAGTATAAAGCCTCTTCTTCCATGGCCAGTGTCCTGGGAAGACTCTGTCCATTCTCCCTTCAATCCCAATCCAGTTCCAAAGTCCACCTCCTGAATCCTGTTCCAATCTGCCACTGAATCCAGCCTAGGACATCCCCAGCGCCTGCTCCACGACATCAGTGGTGTGGTGACATCATTGCCATCAGGGTGTTGGGTTCAATATTGGTTTTGTTTATATTTGTACGTTTCATTTTGTTATTATGGTTTTCATTAAAACTGTTTTAGTTTTCCAATCCATAAGTGTCTCCCTTATTCCATTTCTCTTCCCTTTTGGGAAGGCAGAGGGGTTAACAGAGAGCATTGTCATCCATCTAGTGGCTAATCCAGCCCTCAACCTTGACAATTTTGTTTTTCTTTTCTGTTCAGTTTCATTCTGCCACTTAGAGAGGGAGGAAAAAAAGCTATTTTCCAGTGGAAATATACCATATTTAAGTAGTTTAAGGTCTTGGTATCACACACGTCCTCAGCCAGACACCACACCTCCAGCAGTGTCTTCTCATAAAGGCTGCATGCTTCCAGAGCAACTGAACCTTCATCCCTTCTCTGTATCAGCTACCACTCTCATCTCTACAAGTTGCATTCCCAGCTCCATACATCTGAGAGATGCAAACACAGCACTTCAGCTACTTACTTTCCTGCCCATGCTGAAAACATAAAGGGATCAGAGTTTAACACAGAAGTGACCTCAGAAAGCTGAGGCTTTAAAGGCTATAAGGCTAAAACAACTTAGTTCACCCTGGTTTGCAGGAAAAATAAGACATCCTCAGCAGATCCTGTCAGTGAAACACACCAATAGTAGTGCTAATTACAGGCCTGTATCATGGACAGGAGACAATCTCATGTGATGGGATCTGAATATTTTATTTATCTACCAAGGGATTTGGAAGAAATCATGTATAATGCACGGCTCCATGGCACACTAAGGTAATCTCTTTCAGATATCCACACAGTGTAGATACCTCTAATGTCCAACACTTCTCCCTCCATCCCTGTTGCACTAGTGCATCTGCATTAAATTGCTTCTGTCAGAGGGGACTAGAACTATCATAACCTCTTTTCCAGACCTAATGTCTCTGCAGATTCCTCCAGAGCACCAGATTTCTCCATTCAGATGAGTCCTAGAGCCAGGAAGCCTTTGGCTGCTAAAGCCCTTGGCCAGGTAGCAAACATCTGGAATTGCTCCCTAGAACACTTAAATTATATATGTCAGTTTACTGTGAACAATGTAGGAAGCCTTCACAGCCCAATTTTCACAGCAAGAACACAGATAAAACACAATTGCACTTCAGGCAGGTAAAATGTGAAGTCAACACACATGGTCAGATTCGTGTGGATTACCTGCATCAGAGCACATCATGGTAGACAGAACTGAGAGTAATCTGTTTGCCATTTTAGAGGGAGGTGGGATCACACTGCAGAAATACTCTGGGAGCTGTTTTTCCCTATTCCCACTGCTCTGAGAGTTTTTTTGTCTGGTTTTCTATGGGTGAAGATCAGGAGTCTGTAAAGTATAATAGTAGCTCAAAGATATGTAAAACAGTTAGCTATGACATCACTAAATAAAGCCAAAATGTATTGGCCAGTAGTAGGCTAGTCTTAATTGCAAAAGTAACCATTTCTTCCAGAAAAACTAGTTATTGCTGATAATTTAAAAAATAAACATAAAATTATCTATTCTTTTTCAAACATACATGTGGAAAACTGTTTGGCATGCTATTTCAGAAATAACCTGAAACAACTGGCAACTAACATTTTCTGTGATGTCCCTCTATTTTTAGTCATTTTGTGAAATGACTGGTTTCACAATTTGACTAAAGCATCTATTTAGATCTCTGTGATATAAAGCTTTTCCCTATGTTCACTACCTATATTTTATTTGTAATACAAAAATTATAGGGTATTTATTTGGTTTTCATATAGCAGGATGGCTCTACGATTTTCAAGCATAAGCTTGAAACTTTGAGTCAGTTATTCAAAGCAGTTGTGTCTACAGTATTTTAGGTGAATTTATTAGGTGCAAAAAGTCTTTTTATTTCTTTATATGGAGATAAGGAGATGAAGGAGAGAGAACCCATGTTCTTCTGGGGTTTTAACATTAAATGTGGACAATGCTGGCATCTACTGAGTAAGGCATATATCTGAGTATGGATATTGTAAATTCCATTAAGTATCTCTTTCCAGTTGTAACAAAACATTATCTAGTCATATGAGCTGTTACTTGAAACTGCTGGAGAAATGTAGTACCTATGTACTCTGTCTTTATTTCAGAATGCCTATAATATAAAGTCTTATGTGTTTAAATAATGGCCAGAAATAACCACTCAAGATTTTCTCTTTTAGAGTGAATTGCCCAAAACAGACCATTACACCTCTATTTGAAGGTTTTCTTTCTGGGAAAACTATTGTTTTCAAACCACTTCCTTTAGAACATGGGCTATCTAACTTCTCTTTCAAAGAGAAATCAGGAAGTCCACAGCTTAAGCCTTCAGCCTTGTGTCATCACTACTGCTTTCCAGCTCCATCAGTCCCAGCATGGTGGTGTTGGGAGGGACCTCTGGAGATCATCTCATCCAACCCCCTGCTCCAGCAGCTCACCCCCAGCAGAGTGCCCAGGGTCACAGCCAGGAGGGTTTGGGATCTCTCCAGGGAAGGAGACTCCACAGCCTCTCTGGGCAGCTGCTCCAGCCATAGTATCAAGCCTTTGAGGTAAAAAGTCTGCTGGTCCTGAGCTGTGCCAACCACTTCCATTCTTATTATATTTATAAAAGCACATCTTTGACACATCCTGATCAGCATAACTTGTAATTTACCAACTCCACCATATCAGGAAGATGAAACCTCCCTGTAAAATCTTTGCAGAAACAATCCTTTAGCTAAACACCTCTTTCTTGGCAGGGAGACTCCTGAGACAGGCCATGGCTGGAGCAGCAGAGCTTTCAGGAGTAGCCCTTAGGACAGATGAACTCAAAGGGGTGGAGGGGGGAAACTGCAGTAGGTGTAACATGTTTTGTCTTTGGTTGTGTTGAATTCTCTTTGACACCAAGCATCCTACTGGGTGCAGGAAGGGCTAACCTGTTCATATAAATCCAATTGAAGAGCTTCAGACCCATATGGAGAAATATTTTGTATCTGTGACCTCTGCACAACAGGCAAAATGAGCCTTTTATTGCTATTGTTTGTAGACAGGGCCCTAGTCACAAGTTTGCTTTAATGGTTTTAGTAGATTACAAAAAACATATGAGGGAAGAGGCCATGACAGCTTCAAATCATGAGATTTGCTTCACAAACAACAAACTACAAAGTTCATTTGTAATAAAGTATACAGTGGTGTTCACAAAATTGAAGTCAGACTATTATTCAGATATCTGAGTGGATTTCAGTGACTTCTTTAGAGGAAATTCTCCAACCTATTTAGAGAGAATGCAATTTCACAAGTAAGTCAGCTTATTAATATTTTATATGATTAATTTGTTTTGACAGAAAAGGAGGTATTTAAAATCATGGTCTCTTCTACCAGCAGTTTTCTGTGGTACAGGATTTGTAATGACCTTAAGTCATAATATATTGTCACAGTTTGAACTGGGGTGCATAACTCATGATTAATACTGTAATCACAATGGTTAGAGGACTATTGTTCACACAGAAAGCTTTTTTTCCTCCATCACTTGCATACTTTTAAGTTTATATGTTCAATGGTATTGATATAGATGTCTAACATATTATGTACTCTCTACCCCCACACATGTTCATCAGAAAATAATTTAGAACAGCCCAGAAAACGTAGTTTCATAAAGAAAGCAATTTCTAAACACAATCAATGTCCCACATTTTTCAGTGTCTTCAGAGTTTTCTCATTTAGAGTAGTCAACTGGAGGTGTTTTGCAGAGTGCTGAAGTTTATTGAGGGCTGTTGCACAAACTTCAGAGAGGATCAAGCCTCTTGGATATGCCTTTCAGAGGACACAGAAAGTGGAGATACTAAAATCCATATTTTGATATCTTCTGAACAATAGAGGAGAGGAACTCTAAGGCTATATGAATGAACTACTTAGAAGATCAAAGCAGTGCTATGTGCAGACACACAGAAATTGTTAGAAGGGGTGTTTGCATTATGCTAGATATGATGTGCCCTTGGCCATGGAAAAAGACTGGAAGACCCAGTAGCATAATGAGGCTGGCACCAGTTCCAGTGTGGGCATAGGAGCCATTTGTCTGCCCATTTGTGACAAACTTGTGTTTGCCCTGCCCAGAATCTGGATGTAATTTCTCCCTGGTGTAATTTCATGACTTTTCATACTCAGTATATGAAGTCAAATAAAATGTACTTGCACTTTTTGGGTGGCAAAGTTACTGAGGCATTTAATTCATGAGCACGCAGTACTGCTTTGGTTTTTTTGCCTAATTATGTGAAAAGCTTAATAATGAATTTTAAAATAAAATTAAATATGTTCGAAGCTTCTCTAACCCAGAATTACCCAAAGATGATAATTTATTTCCAGTCAAGAGTAAGCATAGACAGGGATTTTTTGTGACTTATGGGTTTAATTTAATAAATAAATAAATAGAAAAAAAGTTCATCGAAACCAAAACTCTGAGTCTGAGGAACAGTGGGGAGGAAAAAGGGAGAACACAAAAAGCTGAATATGAAAAACTTCTCAGCCTCCTAGCACAGTTTATGATCAAAACCAGGACTGATGGTCACTCTATTCACTTGGAGACAAGATTGAGGCTCATACCCGAGTGATTCAAAGTGGATCTGGGTTTTAGTCTCAACAACTGGAGTCTGAGCTCACTGCGCTATCTGTTATATGGGTCTCAGTTCCTTTTTCTCTTCCCTTTTCCCCCTTTTTTTTCTGTGAGAAAGAAATAAGTGAACTTTGCAAAGCCTGCCTTTTACACTGATGTGGAATGAAAATTTGAAGAAAAGTTTATAGACCTGTGTCAGGCAGGAAAATAATTTACTGTCTCATCTACATTTTCAGAGTTAGATAAGAATACCCTAGAGATATTTTACATGTGGGCTACTTTATTTACAGTGAGTGATTCCATATATCTTTGTAGGTAACAGTTTAGCAGGCATTAGCTAAGTTGTATGTTCCTGAATTTCCTTTCATGTAAATCAATGTGGCAGAAAATTAAGGTGACTGGGACTTTATGGAGATGAAGATCACGTCTGGTATTTTTCTAACAGAAAAAAAAAAAAAAAAAATTAAAAGCATATCCAATTTAAACAAAGCCTTTAATCTGAAAATGCAGAAAGAGTGATTTTCATACTCACTTAAACTCTTGCCTGAATTACGAGTCTTATGTATCCATCATGTTCTTCTGCTTTCTCCTTTTATATGCACTTTTTCCTTGCATGACCTTTTTTCCTTAGTAGCTCAGTTGACAGTCCTGGTTGATTCTCTGGTGGGCAAGAGACTAAAAATAAACTCTCTTCCCTGCCAGTAGCCATTTTGGTGCTTTTCATTCATTTCAGGACAGCATTACTTTGTGGAAGGAGAAGACAAGGGCTAGATTTAGTCTAAGACAAAGTTAATCATGGCAGCCTGCAAATTTCTAGAGATGTCATAGAGGTACCAAACTGGGAGACCTCCTTCATGAAGAAGCAAGAGGGAAAAAAAACACAGGTAACAGAAGCTTGTAAGGAGGAGGGGTTAGAAGACCTTTTAAGTTTTATGAATACATTCGCCAAATTTCATACATTTATGGCTTTGTTTTTAATTTTGTGCACCAAAGTGGTCAGGGGGTTCTGCTCATGAAGCTGGTGGTGTATGAATTCATTCCTGCAACACTAAAACCTTAACAGTGGTTTGACCAAACTCCACCATGTAGACTTGTGACTTTATTGTGTAATGTGTACTTTGTTTTCAGAGGTCATTACCTAAGATAAAGGTAGTGGGATACACTACAAAAAAGCCTTTTTAAAAAAGCCACTTTTTTTCAAACTATCCATATGTGTGGTGTTATTCTTTTGATATTTTAATACATAATCTATTAGTATTGCAAACATAATGAGAGTGGTTAGATTTTTTTTTCCCCTTTGGGTTTATGATAATTATTTTGCAGCATTTGATAGAACTTGAGAGGCATCGATAAAATATTACAATTTCCCTTTTAACTTTAAAATGGGCTATTTTTTTAAAGTAAGATACATAATTCTATTTTTTTTTATATCTAGAAAAGAAACGTTTTGAAACAAGAAATGAGTTTCTGATGCCTTTAAGCTAAAATCCCAGAAGCAACACAACAGGACAAGCTGCTGAATGCAGCAGAGAAAGAGTTAAAAAGACTGAAAATATTTTTCAAACTTCTGCACATATTAGCCAGCCCTGAAGAAACTCTAGAGATCTGTCTAAATCTGACACCAGTGTGTTTTACAGCTAGACTAACTTTGTGACTTTGAAAAGTGTTTCTTCACATTGCTTTTATATGACACCAATTATACTGTGCACTGGAGGTGACTGTGAAACATATTTTGTTGGTTAAAAATACTGCATTAAATGGTTGTCTTCCATACAATTTTCAAATAGGAATCAATCAAAGCTTGTGTGGTGATGTGCAAATTTTCAGTCAATTTGAACTGATTTGGCTCTTCAGAAGGTTAAGGTAGTTTAATGGTTGAAAGCACATTGCTGTGCAGCAAGCTGCAAAAGTCAAAGGGTTAGAGGATTAGGATTTCATTTCCTTTTAGCCGTTGCCATGTCTGTTTTCTGTCCAAACTACTTCTTGTTCCCATTTAACCCATGCTTTTAAAGACAAAAGGGGTTGAGAACTTGTGGGCCTCAGGCTTCATTTTAACAAGCCGTCTCTAGCACTTTGGTGCGTAATTTGTCATAAATGTCATAGGTCAGGGAATGTTAGAAACCTACAGCCAGCAGATGGTCATTATGACAGCAGTTAGGTTTCAGAAGCAAAAGATGCTTTGTGATATTTACTCCAGTGTGTGAATGTTACACCTCTGTAGAATATTTTCAAGTTCACTCTTAAAATGAACTCATCCTTTTTATCACTCACTTCTTAACTAGAGCTCACATAAAGCCCCTGAGCCAAATCCTCTTCCCACTGCTCACGGGGTTCAGTGGGGTTCCTTCCAGCAGTAAAACATACCTGTAGAACAGTTCATTTCATTTACAAAGACTAGTGAGAGTCTGGAATTATTAGGCACAGACAAAATTTTCAATGTTTGGTTAAATTAGTAAGAATATCAATATATCTACGATCTAAATATCTGTGATTTTTATCATCCTTACGCTACTTTTCTGTCTTGTTATTCCTTGCAAATGACACTGGAAATTGGAGTTTTAATCACAAAATGGGCTTTTCCTGGCAACGCAGTATTTCCAGCTGACTAGAAATGAGAACTCTGCACTATTTTGTTTCACATGCTACCACCAGACCAAACAACCATACACAGGACACAGGCCCCATTATGGGCACCAATACACGACATTTAAGATTTTATAGAGGAGGAGGAAGCTGTTAGGAGCAATCTTGGTCCCAAAAAGCCTGCAGCCCAAAGTTGCAGGAAAAAAAGATGAAATTTTATATGAGCCCTTCGCTACGCTCAGGTCTGAATGGGAATTGTTTTACAGAAGAGGAAAGAGCTGTCTGCTCCTTCAAGAGAGCTAGCTGAGTAGTTGGCTGATCTTTTATAAGCCTTATGACAAATATTGATCTTGAGGAAAGAGTAAGGTGGTTTTTTTTTTTTTTTTTACCAATCAGTTCTATGAGAGCATTTTTGTGCTTAAGGACTGTAGATAGAGATAAGTGCAGGAGCAGAGATGTAAACTTGAGTGTGACAAGCTGACAGGCAGGCAAATGGGTTTAATATTCTTCAAAAGTGAAGGAGGTGGGTGAGCAAAAGGTAAAAGACAAGCCTCTTGTTCCAAGATAACTAGTTAAGTCAAAAAAAAAAGTCTGCTATATTTAGTAGGAAGAAGCTACATTCTGCAGATATGTTTGAAACATCATTCAACAGGTAATCATTCAGAATGAGAAAACTCATTTTCTTGCTAGTCACCGAAAATCTCGTTGTACTATGCCTCATCCAAGCCTCTCAGCTGAACTTTGAGAAGGTCACGAACACGTTCTACCCAAATAACTGCAGCAACAGTAGCTGGGATTTGAAGACACAGCCTGGTTTCCAGGGAAATAAGGCGATGTCATCCATCTGTCTGCCTGTTAGTTCCCCTTTAGCAATTTTTGACTAGTTGACCGGTTTCAACAGGTTTCAGAGGAATTTCACACATTCACAAAACAAAACAAAAAAAATTAAAAAATAACTCAGTTCCTGTAGGTTTCATGAAAATTAACAACAGGGCAGAGAAGACAGACCCGGCTTATTCCTGTAGAACAAGAAGAACCTATCAAACTCCTTCAGAAACCATGCTCAATTAGTTCCACTGCTAACGAGGTAATTTGTCTTCTCTTTGTAATGGTAAGAGTCACAGAATAACTACCAGCAAGGGAAGAGGTTCCTTCATCCTCTAAGCTCAGAACCTCATGTCCCCCAGAATACATTATTTATGTGTGGTTCAAGCTTGTTCACAGTGAAAGGGTTTTCTCAGTATTCAGACTGTGAAATTTGTGGTTCCCAGCACCCTCAACAATTCCAAATTTTGTGCAGAAAGCCACCAACTACCAGCTTGTGAACCTTAGAGTTACTTATATCTTCTTGTTTCACCTTCTAAGCTGAAAAGTCAAATATGTAGGGTACTCATACTGCCTGAAGGTCACGAGAGACTTGTGAGGCCATCATTTCTCCAGGGCCACCGTAAATGAAATACGCAATTTTTAATTCTCAGAGGCTCCAGATTAGAGAGACTCAAACCTGAAGGATATTACCCTTCACAACCTGAATTCTATTTTATGCTCTTGCAAGGTAGTAGCCTCCAGAGTCCTGATGACCCCAATACTGTCTGTGAGTGAGTGGACTACAATTCCTATCAGTCATTACGACAGATTTGATCAGCAACTAACTTTATTTAAACACTTTATAATTAAAGCCTGTCCCAGTGATTGATAACTATTGGATCCAGCTCCCTCACAAATAGTTTAGTCAGTCTCTGGATTTTGCGGGTCCTGATAGTAACAGGAAAGAAACTTTGGCAGATAAGAAGAAGACAACACAGATGGTACAAACTTTCACATGGAGGATGATGTTTTTACCGTTGTTTGCGGAAAAACAAGCACTGTTCAAAAAAATTCTGAAATTCATACAGCAGGTGAAGTTCAAGTGCTTTGAAAAGAAATGTACTGGGCCTTTGTAGAGTTTAAGGACATAATGGACCATTAGCAGCATGTTCTTTAAGTTCAAGCTTAGCAAAGGCTACAGCCTTCAGGGAGTAAATTCTTCTGTGTGTAGCTTTTCATCACTTTTAGAAGGACATCCAATTTGTCTTCATATGAATATACCTTACAAAACAATTCTTCATGTATCTTCTTTTTGTGTTATTTTCCATTTAGAGTTGAATAGTTCTCGATAATTTCCAAAGGATAATGAATAAAAGCTAAAATCACCTGTTTTTTTACACAAATATGTTGCATAGCCCTTGTCAATGTCCCATAACTGATATGTACTAGCTGCTTTTGATTGCCATGTGTTGGCTTTCTCACAGCTCCCATCTAGTAACTTTGAGAACAGGGAAAAGAGAAGAGATCAGCAGAAACTTAGAATTAAGAATTGTTCTGAATGTCTCCAACATTGGTAAGTACTAAGTGAGAAACATTAAAATACGTCATTGCTACCACTGTGGTAGTGATTATTTTATTTTCTTGACGACTACCTCAGATGGAACAAGGTCATTACAAGATGTAGATGAAAATGTTTACGTAGAAGTATGGGAAGTGGTTATATAGCACTTTTCTATGAAAAGTATGAAAGAAAGTACTTTCCTCACTCAGACTGAACATGCCATTCCACACATACTCAGCGCTTAACTTAGTTTGTAGGATGCTTCAGAGACCACCCCTTCAAACACGTGACCCTTTGAGCACAACTCATCGCGGCAGAGAAGGTGTTGAACCCACTGCTTGCCCAGCAAATCCACCTCTCTGCATGCTCTGCAAGGAGTGATTTTGCTTACAACTGCAGAGCTCTGTTCTGATCTCAGAGAGTAGTTATCACAACTTTTCTAGAGGTGTGGCTACTGTGTAGAGAGGAGAGAGAGAATTTATGGACTTATTCAAATCCCAACAAGGCCACCTGGGATCTTTCCATTTCCTATAACAACTGTGAGAACAGACCCCTAAAAAAATGTGCAAACAAAAAGAAACACCGAAAAGTGAAGCTTTTCATGAAGTGAAAACTTCCCTCTGTCCTTTTGTCCGATTTCCCATTTTCTTAAGGACTGATTTTGGAGATTTACCCCAGAATTATGAGGATATTATGGCAAAAGAGAACACATGTTAACAAAAATTCTACTATTGCATTCACCATTGTAATTAGAAAGTCAGAAAACAAAAATATAGACCAGCACCTGGGCACAATACAAAAGGGTTATGACAAGGGAGCCAGAGTTGATAAACAGTTTCAAAATGCAAAGTGAGTTTTTTCCAGGAGACTTTTTTCATATGTGTTTGGCTTTATCCATTATACTGTAAGTTTTGATTGGCTTAATTGTTTATATTGACAGGCGTGTGACATCTTAAAAACATAAAGCAATTCAACAAAAGAATTCATGCAGCAGCTTAAGGTTATGCAATCAAGGGGACTTCATAGGTATGTGCTGTGTTGAAATCTCCCTGTTGATCCTGTGTACAGATTAGATTAAAAATTATGTAAAGAAAGTTATTCCTGGTATTATTTCCGAGCCTTGTTTAGGATCCTTTAGTGATAGGATGGTTGCACACTGTCTATCAGGCTCAGCTGTACTTCTTCGTACAAACTGCTTCAAACAAAGCCAAGTTGTTATTTATCAGTAATCATCTGCACTATAAACCTCATTTTTCTTCTCTTTTCCATTTGTGTTTTCCCTGTTTCTGTTCTACGCGCATCAAGTGACAGGAAATTTAAGATTAAAAAAAACGATTTTGTGGCAAACCTAAACATTCCCTGTTTCTGTTCTACGCGCATCAAGTGACAGGAAATTTAAGATTAAAAAAAACGATTTTGTGGCAAACCTAAACAAAAAAAAAAAAAAAAGATTTCTAACCGTGCAAGTAGGAAATCTGAAACTGTGGTTCGAAATCATTGCAGGATTGTAAATACTACAAGTAAGTGTTGTAGAGCTATTTTTCCTCAGTCATTTCTGGGTGGCAGAGCATCCACCGAAGGGCTTCAGAAGTGGTGTACTGCAGCCTAACAAGCAATTAGTACAGTCCATAAAAAAAAAAAAAGAAAAAAAAGAAAAGAAAATATAAGTTAAAAGATTAAAAAGAGAGAGAGAGAGAGAGAGAGAGAAAAAAAAGAAAAAGCTAGGCCTTGAAAGTGGAGGTGGCCGCTAATTATTAAAATGGAGTCATAAATAGCTATAAATATTTAAGCTTTATAGTTCGATTTGTTTGTGGAGGTAGCTATTAGCCTGCTTGTGAGATGGTAAATTCCTGCGTGTGCGCGGAGACAAAGAGCCCCAGGCAGCCCCACCCTCGCCCATTCTGCTCTCCGACAACACCCCTTGTTCACAAAGCCCCTTTCAATTATAGTCTTTGTTGGTAATGTTTACTTTTTTTTCATTCAAATCTCTCCTTCCCTCAGTCTCGGTCTTCCAGGCAACCAGGAGCCAGCACAGGGAGGCAGAGAAAGAGAAAATGAAATACAGCCCATGCCTATCGTGGTGTTAAAAAACAGCAAAACTCAGCCAAAAAACGTCCCGGTCCCAGTCCTGCAAGGAATGGGTGTAAAGAAACACGCCTTTTCTTTTTATTTTTTTCTTCTTTTTTTTTTTTTTTCCTTTAGCAGCGCTTGTAATTCTCCTTTTCTTATTATCCACAACTGCCTCTCATCGCTCACTGAGGACTCAGGCTGGTGGTGTGGATGCAGGATGACAAGGGAGCTGCTTTAATTTGTTCAGTGAATATCTTTCTATTTGCATCTCTCTTTTTTTTCCCCAGATGTTAAAAAGGTTATTTATTGAGGAATGACACTTTTCTGTCTTAGGCAAAGATGCCACAACTAAGAATCTATTGTGTGATACTATCCAGAGCTTTTCCTTGGTGCTTTCTGCTTTTTGCCCTTGTGATTTTTATACTTTTTTTTTCTTTTTTTTTTTTTTCTTCCTAGCTTCTGGGGATTTTTGCTTCTGGGCATGGAAGGTAGTTTTTTTATTTATTTATTTATTTTACAAAAGCAGTTATTTACTTTCAAGTCTGAAATACACTACAAAGTGAATTTTCGACTATATTATGAGATGTGGCAACCCTGCCTCTACATGACAAAAATGTAACAAAAGGATCAGGCTGCAAAACATTTTCACATGAAGATGTTAAAGCACAGGTTTCAAACTTTGTAAGGCAGAATCTAAAGCAAACAAAAAGCCTGCAGTTAAGTAAGTGGTTAAAAACACCTCTTTCTCTTTGCTGTATCATTGCATCAGATTAATTAAAATCAAAATATGAATACGTTGATCAAAAGGTGGCAGCTGTCACTCCAACATCTGTAACCTACATTTGTGGAAACAGATTCGTCTTCCACTTTCTCTGCTCCACCAATAGATACATGTCATGGTGCACATCAACAAATTTGGCATTATGGACTGATCTCTAAAATGTCCCAAAAGTGTGCACATACGTCTACATATGTGTATGCAGACATACACAAAAGTGTGTTCATCATTAGAGAACATTTTTCCACACTATCCTCAAACTCCAGTTAACGAAGGTTGTCACATAAATATTAACGTGTAATTGAGAAATATTTTTTCTATATTGCAAAGTTTCTGCATTTGTTTCAAGAGGGAATATAAACTACAGATGAAAAAGTTCAGATTTCAGAGGTATCTTCCTCAGGCATGGGACAAAAGTTGGCATTGCACTACAGTTTAGTAAAACCCAGCCTCACGCTCTGAAGAGTCACATTATTTTGAGAAGCTTAGTCTGCTCAGTGTAAGGCAAAGCAAATCAGTGATGAGGACATTCTCTTGGTTTTTATTTCTTCCTCAATTTTTCCCTAATTAATGGACTGAAAAGGTTTGCTGTATTTGCTTCTGTATATCCAGTATATATTTACATGAACAATGGGCGTTAGCAAACACTGATTACTTCAGACAAAGTTTAGTTAAGATATTAGTATTTTTCCTAGCCCCTTATTTTAAAAAAAAAAAGCAATAAGCAAAACAGAGGTGCCCTTTCTCTCCTTCCACCTTGAGATTTACGTCACCTGTTATTAACAAAAATAACCATAATCTGGGTCAGCCACACAGCCACGCAGGCCCACGTACTCTCAATGAGGAACATCTGTATTCAAGCTCTTTCGGGCCTTAAAAGCAGCCATAAATCCAGCCCTCGGTAAATGAAAAAGGTTTCACAGATGACTTAATTTGCTGTGGGAAGCCGAGTTCCCTGTGGCCTCCCCGTTTCTCAGCCCGTGACCTTCAGCACTGTCCACCTGCTGGAAGCCATGTTTGATTTCGGGGCTGGGGAGATGCCTCTCGGCAGCAAAATGGTGTCACAGGCGGGAGTGAAGGAATTTCTCTCTCTCTCTGTCATCATTAAGGGGGTTCCCCCTATGGCGAGGGGAATTAGAAGTGCGATTTAATGTTCTCCAGAGAGTGTCAGTGGGGGAATTATTATTTTTTAAAAAAAAAAAAAAAAAAGAAAAGGTTGAAAGCTTCTCTGTTGCTTCCCGGGTGGACCATGGCAGTCCTTGTGGCGAGTGGGATGTCCCTGAGGAATTCATCGCGGGCTGGCCTGAAAAGAAAGGGATTAAGGCCCTTTAAAGGGGGGAAATGTAACAAAAGGAGCATTTTTATGATGTAGCAGCATAAAATAAGGGAATGTATTGTGCGGCTGATTGCTGAAGGTCTCTGAGCCGAGCAGACCCTCGCTGTAGGCCTTGCTCCCCCCTGGGCAGGCAGCTCCTGCTAAACCCTATGCCTCCAGCACAGCTCTCCTTTAGGGGCAAATAAGAGATTGTTGGTTTGTTTCTACATTTTTTTTTTTTCCACACCTACCGAAAAGTGGCCTGTAGGGAGATTATACTCTAGTGAAAGTTGCTGCTAATTAAAACAAGTAATTAGTGTTCCTCCAGGCTTTGCGGTTTCACTCACTTTTGCCCGCCAGACAACATTAGTTTAAAAGCAATCCAATTTCTAGCAATAACAGACTGTAAAAAAGTCATTTAACAAGTATATAAGTGTAAGGTTACAGTTCAGGCTTTGATTTATCTCTTCTGGGCTATTTAGAGAGGCATGGCAAAGTTG
>NW_008633045.1:0-9993 GCF_000691845.1 Merops nubicus | reverse complement strand
TCTCTTCTGGGGTTTTTTGGGGGGCTAGGAAAAGGGGGGGGGGGGGGGGAGTTAAATGTTTTATTCTTCAGGTTTTGCTTTGGTGGTTTTTTTCGAAAAGTCATGTCATTGTATTTGCAAAGACAAGGCAGAGCTTCAGGAGACAGCTTTCCAAGCCACATTAAAAGGCAGAATTGGATTTAATGCAGTTTTCCGAAAGAACCCTCACTTAGCATTTTGTAAACAGATCATTTCATTAAGTCTTTTTGTTTCCGCTCCTGCTTCTGCTGAAATGAGGACTTTTTATTGACTCTGGCTCTCCCTGGGTGAATAGGAGTTTAACGTATTGTTGCTTCCTGTTGGTACAGACAAAGTGAATATATGTGTATGTTGTTGTTCTACAAGAAACTTAAAGGAGATTAGTATAAAGTTTCAAACGTGATGATGTATCAATTGACAAAAACCATATTGGAACATCACTCTTATCTTTGGTTGGTTTCCAATGTTCTTGTGATTCCAAAACTGCCAGCTGTTGAACATGTGGATCGTAATATTTGATACAGATATGTAGTGTAATACGCACCCCCTTAGGATATTTAGGCTTAATTTAGACACACGTAAAAGTTCCTTATTTTTGTGCCAGTGGTCGCATACACGGATAACACATAAACTACAAACTGAGAGGAGTATACGTCGGTGATTTCTTCCTATAAAAAGACAGCACCATTTTCTAATACTCAGCCAGTGGACACAGATTTTGTTTTCAGTTTGGCTTATCTGGTATTTCTGTTGATAAATGAACCAGAAAAAGGAAAATATGATTTTTGATAAGCTAGAAAAACATTTTACACTGATAAACAGAATAAGATTGCATAGTAGTCACACTGAAATGGCTGTAATTCAACACTAAAGTGTCATTTTAAATGGGATTCTCTTTCCAGTCATGTACCAACAGACAAGTCTGTACAGTTGAACTGCTTTCTTGTAATGTTAATTTTAAATACACAAAACATACTGGGTTTGATCACAAGCCGGAAAGGTGGAAATATCCATCAGTTTCCTTTTTTCCCATCTGCTAAAAGTTTAATAATTCAATATGACAAGCAATATCCATCAGGTTCTGTTTATGTAGATCATGATAAAATACTTCATCATATTGAATAAAAACAAATTGAAAGAACAGTTCAGATCTTGCTGGATGCCAGGATTTCCTTTCTACATTTTAAACATCTTTTGGTTTTTTTTTTTTTTTTGTTGTTGTTGTTTTGGATTGTTTTTTTAATCTGATTATTTCAGCTGATGTCTTCTTCTATAAGAACAGTCATTATGAACAAAACCAGTTGATTTAAAATTTGTTTTACTGATAAGGCTAGGAACAAATCTTGATTCCTGTGAAACAGTAATAAATATTGTAAGGTCCTTGTCCTCTCATTGCTGAAATTTCTTTTAGAAAATTATTTTTTTGTATGTCTTTGAGTGGTTTTATTATATGTATATACAGACCGAGTATCTGTTTCCGGATATCTATTTGGGCCACCCTCAAAAAACGTTCTGCATGGTAAAAATCACCTTTTAAAAACACATTGATCAACATTCTGTGTTATTTATTTCCTATTAAATTTAAGATGCATATATGACTCTCACACATATATATTTCCACATAAGTATATATTTTTTCCTTTAAGTCACAGAAGGTGCCAGCCTGAAAGGAGTACAGCAACAGCAGAACAGACCATGGGGCACCAGAATCTGCTGTGACTTGTGTGGACATTGTAAACTTCTTATAGATTAGCACAAAAACTTAAGGGACAGTATAGCAGGTTTGATTTTATGCAGTGAGCCATATTTGTACAACAATTCCATTACAATATAAAAAGCAATCTTCGGAAGTAATTTAGGAGCAGCAACCATATTAATGTTGAGTCCAAGAAAAGGAGAACAATTTTCTTATGCTATCCAGTTTCAGTGCCCAGACGTCTTCTGTAAATGATTTTAATGTTTATTTGATTCTAATTTAAACATAAATTGACCTTAAGATTCACCCATGTCTTACGTCCATGTCTCTTGTGCAATTCTGTCTATTTCCACTTACTGCAAGTTACTGGGTTTTGAATTATGTTGACTTCAGAATGGACTCCATATTTACGGATTTTTCTCCCTATGAAACTTTTTGGAGGAATTTTCGGCATGTTAACAGTATCAAAAATCTCTGCAGCGTAATACACAAATCACACAGTAAAATGACCAAAAAGCACTTTGCGGAACATCAAGGCAGTAAATAATCCAAAGAGTTCACTGAAGTCACCTTCTATCAATTAATTGAAACTATGAGTTTTCCCAGCACAAGATACATCAAATTAAAGTCATCCCCTCAGTCCCCAAGTTTAGAAGCCAGGAGTGTTCTTAATTTGTGGTCTTTTTTGTGTAATAATCAGTATTGAATAAGATCAGGAATGGTGACCTTCATAGTTTAGTGAGTAATTCACAAAAAAAAATATGTTCATCTGGAATGATATTGTAGAAGATAATGTGCCTGTTTTTTTCTTACCACATAAACTTTCTGCTCTTTCAAATTTCCTAATCAGCAAGTGAATAACCAGAGGGTAACTTTACTTCTCAACTGTATTCTAACATTATCTCTAGTATCTTATTGGTCTTTCCACAAAACTCTTAGAAAGAAGACAAACTAATTTGTGTACTGCAAGGAACTGTCAAGAGAGCTTTGCTTTGATAATGCTGGCATTGTTATTTCATCTTTTTTATTATTCTTCTCTTAATTCATCCTATCAAAACATATTCTCACCATTCTTCTCAGAGGTCTTTGTCCTAATCTGAAGCTGGCACAGAACTGGGCTTCAATGGGGCCAAGAATTCAAACCTCTACTCTTCATGGAAGAGAGGCTGGACACACATGCACATGCAAAATGCTGTGTGTGTTTGGGGGACAATAACAGAGAAAAATGAGGACTAAGAAATTATTTCAGTGCTAAGCTGTAGCAGAAGTTTTAGGAGTTTGGTTTTAATTTTTTGAAATTAGGCAAAACATAATTACAGGTTGATGGAGATAGCTAGTAAGTGTAATATTAAGTGTCAGGAGTTATAGTTTCCTAATCTTTTCTGTGATTTCTGGCGTGTTGTAGGTCATCTGTCTTCAGTTTTTCTAAGTGGACATGTGGAAAAAAGAATAACAAACTGAGTATTGTTAATACTGATGGCATTTTATTGTTCTGAAACTGGAGGGAAGAAGTAATACAGGAGCTAAGTGTCTTGACAAGGTTTCTTCCAAAATGTTCATACAGAGGGCTAAATGCCCACACGGATTTTAAACTTCCAGCTTTTCCCTTTGCAGACCTGACCGTAAAAGACACGGGCAGCCACAGCTTGATGTTTGTAGACATTTTGAAAAACAGACTCAAAGAGTTTAAATTCTGTAACTCAAAATGAAGAACCCACTACCAACAACTCCTTCTGAAAATATGGACCAAAACCACATCATAAAGGCTTGCAAATAAAGGTACCCTTAAAGTGTGCATGAGATTTAAACCTAGGGCCAGTAAGATCTTGTAGTATAGGTAGGCAGCATGATCACCACCTCATAGCTTCAAGGACTTGGAGGATCCTCCACAACCTTCTATACCTTCTGCAAGCAGGAAAAGATTCTTCAGTCTTCAAGATGCCCAGCACCCTGAGGAATGTCCATGGTGGTTATGGTCTGAGGAAAGCCATATGCCTCCTACACACCTTAAAGCTCATTATAGGGGATATCCTGTCCCTGTATGGTCTAAGCTCTCTGTTGAGTAGAGCCTTGAGAGGTAAAATGGGAGAAAAGCACCTCTGCTGTTTCTTGGCCTGGGTTATTGTGTCTCTTCCATCCCAATAATGTTCTGCTTTCACTCTTCAGTGTCCTGCTGGCCAAGGCTGATTCAAAGCAGCCTGATTCTGGTCTGGTTTTACCATGCTGTCTCCACACATGAGAATCACAGGCAGCTTTGTGTTACTTTATAATACAAGGTGCTAAGTCATTTTATCCTCCAGGTGGATCAGACTGCGTCAGCACGGATCAAATCAAATTGAAATGTTGCCTGCAGAACAGCATCTCGGTGTTTAGAGCAGCTCAACCCAACACTGCAGCTGTTAAAATGTTGTGGAAATTTTCCTGGTCACATGAATAAAACGGATAGTGTGTAAAATTTTCTCAAAAGGTCATTTTTTAAAAAAATACAGAAATAGCTGCTGAAGTCAGAAAACCATCTCATTTTATTTCAGTGTAACATCTGTCTTCACATTTTGAAATTTTCTACTATGCAAAGCCATACAACATGTACTACAGTTATGTGGAATGAAAATGATCAAAAAACTTGAATTATGCAGAAGACATAGGAAGGTAACAGTCAACAGACACTGTTTCCCTGTCCTTCTGCCCTGTGCAATATTTTTGGCACTAATGGCAGATCCAGTCTCCTCTGTGATAAGATGATAAGTATTTTGGTGATAAGGGGTAAAGTATTTTGAGCGTCATTGTAAAACATCGTTAATTTTGAAGCATCTTTAGAGTGTCTTCAGTTTGTCTCACACTCCATGAAGCAAAGTCTGTATGTATTTCCTTGGTATTTGAATATTCTAACAGTTTTGTGAGATAAATTCATAGAAAACGTGCACAGACTTAGGTAAACATCACAGTTGCCTTTCCTGCATTCTTAACAGAAGAGGAGATATTTTTTCTGGATTTTTATTATATCCTTAAAGATCCCAGAATTTGTCATATGAATGTTTTGCTATGGGGACATGGTTTCCCTTATTTCATCAACACTGCTGTATAAGAATGGTCGAATAATACTATTACTTCTTCAGAGTCTGAATTGTGCTAAAAAAATCAGGATGTTAAAAACAAATTGGGAATTACTTACTTTTGTTGGTAACTTCATTACCAAGAAGTTTAAAAAATATGGGGCACTCTGGACAAGCTTAATAAAGAAAGCTCCTTGTGCATTTCAAGTCTATGCACTTTAATCCCTCCTATGTAATAGAACACAAAAATTGGAACCACTATATTCAATATTTCTGGTTTTTTTTTTTTTTCTCTCCAATTTTGACACATATCAGTGTACTTCATTCCAGGAAAAAAACCACTGTAGTCATATTCACTCTTACATCTGCAAACATCTACAACATGGTTGGCATATGAGAATAACTGTGCAAGGAATTCTTTGCATTGTCCAAACTCCATCCTCTTCACAGGAGATAAAACATGGAGGAACACTCAGAAGTGCTGTAGCTTTTTCCTAATAAATTATAAGTCTGTGCAACATCAGAAAAAAAACCATCAGATTAACAACATAACTCTCACCCATAAATAAGTTCTACTGTACATTCACAGTTGCCTCTGAGAATCAGGAACCATAAGATTCAAGTTCAAAAATGATCAGTTTCAATGATGTGAAACACTACTTTTGGATGCATTCTGTATAAAACACATTTAAACTTGATATTAAAGCATGGCTATTTTTGTTTACTTGACTAAAAGTCATGACTTTTTGTTTGTAGATGCTCTATAATCAACATGAAATATATTTACCCAATAAAGTTACTGTCACCTTGCAGAGAAAACTCTTAGCTACTGAGTGGATGTAGAGGATGTGCTTCTGTTTTGAACTCAGAGGTGGATCAGCTTTAGAAGGGTTAAAACCCATCTAAAAAAATCTTTCCTTTGCTGCCTGTGTTGCTGAACAGGTCTCAGTTGCTCTCAACTCAGCAATTTTAATAGTTGTTAAATATGCTTTGAAAATTTAAAAATAATGCAGAAAAAAAAAAAAACAAAAAAAAAAAACTAGGAGGCAATTGGTTCAGTATGTAGTAGTTGGAAAATATCTGCTTTAAACTCAGCATCCATATTTTCCTCAGCCTTATATATTAACTCTGTAAAGGGGCAGGTAACAGAAATTTCAAAACAAATGGAAGAGTAGGTCCACTAATCAATTCATATCCATTTGTGCAACAAAACATTTTCTAAAATTTATCTCCAAATTACAGTATATTTCAGTTAGGAACACATGCATTAGGGAACATTTCGGCCTTTAGTGTTTCTGAAGTAATGCCCTGTGCATGTGAGAACACAACCAGAGCTAATTTTGGAGATGGATAGGTTCAAATGGTGTCTACCTGCTGCTTCTGCTTTTGCAGTATAAGACTGCATAAGGAATTATAGAGAAGTGCTAAAACTTATACTTTAGTTAGGTTCTCTAACCTGAAAATAATGGGCCTTATCTTTACGTAGACCACTAAAACTAATGATAAGTCCTCCAGTTTTAGAAAACTGAAAAGTTTAACCTTTCAAGAGTCAAAGCAGAGTACAGAATGAGTCAGTCCCAATCAAAGGTTATACTCTCTTCATTCTGTTCCCTTCAACTCATCAGCCAAACTCAAACACAGGGAAAGGCCAGTGAGAGGATCATCACTCCACTTCCTCCCCATCATCTTCCTCCAGGTGCCAGGCACCCTTGCAAAGGAGAAGCTGTTTTTCCTTCCAACTTCAACTACTTTCAATTACTTGAAAACTGTCCCTTCTACACTACCCATTGGATGTACAGCTTGAATCTGATAGTAAATGGCTGGAGTCTTGGGAGTTCTTTCTCTACATAACTGTAGAATTATTGTAAGGTAAAGAAAATGTGATAGTTCTGTACTGTTTAGTTTTTCCAACCAGGACGATGTATTTCAAGGTAGAGAAGGTGGGTCTTTGAAAGGCAGGCCTGATATCAGAAATCAGATAACAGAGGAGGGACAATTTATAGGAGCTAGTAACATAAGTGTCTGTGTATTTGCCCTCTGAAGTATTTAGCAATCTCTCTGTGTTAAATGGAAGGTAAACACATTGTTAAGGAAATCCAAATGGGTGCTTTGTGATTCTTTAGTACGTAGCAGGCAATGTCAGGCATGAAAAGTTGATTGATTGATTTCCACTAGGAAAAGGAGTTTTGATTGATTCTCTGAAGCATTACGTGGATAAGATCCACCAGAAAGACAGAAAAAAAAAAAAAAAGAGGAAAAAAAAAGAGAATTTCCAAAGAAAGAACAGTTAAAATGATAGCATTGTTTGCAGCTGAGAATGTTTATGTTAATGAAAATTGGATAGCTGTTGTGCTTATGTGTATCAGCTTGATCAGCACTTACTTGCTACACAAAATTAAAGAGGAAGAAAAATACAAGACAATATCACTGCTGTTCATTCCATCTAAGGATGAAGACATGCACCCTGAAAAAGCACCAGCTAGCAACTCTGTGAGAGGGGGCGTGTGTATACAAATATGCCCCACCAAAAAGGCCTGTCAACAGGTTTGCTTAACAGTCAGTGCTGCTTTAAGTGCTCTGCCTTTCGTATTGGCTTTGTACTGGTGGCAGAGTCTGGTTCAAGGTCTCTGGCCTGCTGCTGAGATCCCTCCAAGGGTTTGATCCTGGATATCCGAGAGATCAGCTTTCCTTCCATGACCTCTCATGGCAGCAGTTCACGGCGGGATTGTTGACTAACAGGAGGGATGCTTAAGAGCCAAATAAAAAAAAAGTTACCCACTTCACAGGCTCAGCCTTGATGGTGGAATGAACTCACAAGAGGTGGAAAAGTACACGATGCTGACCACAGAGTTAAACTCAGAAGTTGTCTTTCCCAAAATAATTCCTTCTTATATGTATGTAACAAACATGCACACGCAAGAACTCTCTCAGCAAATTAAACAAACAAACAAAATGGCTATCAGCAAATCAAACGATTTCCCTTACAATCTCCAAGGAAAGAAATAAAGAAATTAAGCAATTGCTTTTGTTCATGCAGCCTTAAATTTAAAAAATGTAGGAGACAGATGGATATGTAGTAATGAAGCAATATCCTAAAACATATTTTAAATAGGTAGGAAGAGAGTTCAAAGAACATCAGCATTCTGTCCCATCACTCTCATAAACAAGCCAGAAATAGTTTTGATTTAATTGAAGTTACAACAGCATGTTTTATTCCTGAGTTTACAATGATATAATGCGGTTATATAAGCTACACTTGAGAAATTAGTGAAGAAGGAAATATTTTCTGGGTACCAAATGAACTTGTATATAAACTTCAGATACAGCAGATTTAACGTTGTTATAGTCCTATAAGGTTTATAGACAGATATACTATAGACATTCCCAATGTTAAGGGAGAAGAGAATTTGAAAGAACTGATTTTATTCAAATATTTAGCAGGTTTCACTCATTGAAAGAAAAGAAGGTTGTCTAACCACGTACAATTTCTTTGAGTAATGATTTGATGTGTGAAGTTCAAGCCTTTTCCACATATAAGCCTGCTATCAACATTTTAAAAATTATTTTTGAAAGCTACAGAAGCAGCACAGAAAACAGCTTTTTAATTCATGTTCAGCATCTATATTGTTTCAAATAATGCTCAAATATCTTCTACAGGAGGTAGGATACCTTGCAAACAGTAAATTTTCAAGTGAAGGACTGTTCTCCTAATGGCATGTAGGATTTATAATTGTAACCTTATTATTACCTTTAATGTTGTTTTTCTAAATTCAAAGGCACATTAAACTGCCAGGTTAAACTGGCAATGTTTAAACAATGCCCATGTTTAGGGTATTGTTTCCAGTGTGATCGATTAATGACATTTTCATGAAGAACTCCTTTCAGTTCTACTGTTATCTCCTCTATTGTTTGGGGGGTTTTTTAAACATTTTGATTGTCCAGGAGAATGGCAGAGAGAATTCCTTTTTCTTTCTTTATTTTTGACCTTTCTCTTATTCACCTTATATCTATACTAACAGTCAATACAATTTTTGAATATATATTTTCAAATATGTGCCATCTTTTAGTCTTAGATGACTGAAACCATCTTTAGATCTCTTTATGTTGACATTTACTGTTGAAGGAACTGGAACTCCAGAGCAAAAGACTTCAGCAAAACTCCATGTCCATTCCTCTATCCTGACTCCTCCACACGGGGAAGTTTGGGTGCGGTGGATTGCAGAGTTGTGTCTTTATTTCCTCCCTTTCTGCCTACTTTTTCCTGAAAGTGCTCTCTACACCCAGCTCCTCTTCACACAGCAGCTGGTTTCTTGCCAAAGGGACTGTTTAGAAACTGACTTACATTCTGAGCTCTATTTACTTCAGTTTTGGGCTGGGTTTCTCACCTGACTTGTTCCTTGCTCTGTCCTATTGCATCACAGATGATCATCTGCTGTTTTGGGGAGCACCAGCCACCTTGACACCAGGCAATCTTCCCCTCAGCCTCAACATCACATTATTCTCCAGGATGTTGGCTGGAGGACAGCAGGACAGGATGGTCACTGCCACTGTAATACCAAGGAACTGAAGTGTGTCCTATTTACCTCTTTTTCCATACAACATATTCCCTGTACCTAGGATAAACAGTATTAAAGGTGATGACTCACAATTTCATATCTAGCTGTCTCTTTCTCCCAAATGAATCAATCCGTGCCTTACCTTTGCATTTATACAGCTTATTTCTATACTACTTTAGAAACAGCACTTTTGTAAAGAGATTGTACTAAGCTGAATTTCAATAGTTCTGTACACTTCAGCTAGAAATTCCCCAGCAGAGATATAATCCACACGTACTTGCAACTCCCTGCTCTAACCAGTCTAAATATGTTCTGATTACAGAGCTCTGCTGCAGCACTGGCAGAATAAACAAAGTCCAGAAGCTTGCAAAGTTTCCAAATGTATTATCTGAAACGTTTCTTTATTTCAGGCACGAGAAAGTCACTAAGGTGTGTACCTCACAGAAGCGTGAGGAGCACAGAATTGTCCACTGCAGTAGAGAGTTAAAGTTTTCCATGTGACTTGTAATGAAAAAGACACGTATTGAAAGAGGATTGAGGAAAAAATAATTCTAAATCAATTAAAGCTTCTGTTTTCGTTCACATTTGCTTTGCATTTTTACTTCAAATTTTACATTCTGCAGTAGTTAACATTCAGGAAAATAAGAAAGAAGGAAAGAAGGAAAGAAGG
>NW_008633044.1:32207-110251 GCF_000691845.1 Merops nubicus | reverse complement strand
TCCAACCCCTATGATTCTATGATCCATGTAACTTGTAAACCTTGTAACTGGCTCCATAAGCCTCAGCCTTAACATTTATCATATTTAGGTGTCATCAATCCTGGTGTAAAATTACACACACACCAACTTGTAACCACGTCAGAGGCCAGAGATTTTCAATGCAGAATGTTTGTCCCTAGGCCCCCTGCTGTCAAAAATACCCTGGAAGGAGTGAAAATGGAGTGAGATGGCCTTTGGCCACTGGTAAGTCACTGAATCAGAAGGAATCTTCAGTATCCTGGGAAGCCACCTGGACAGAATCAAAACAGGACATACAAGGCATCATCACTCAAGCGAAGGAGCTCTGTTGGCTGCAGGGAACAGCGCTGCAGGATGTAATTATCTGGAGTGTACACAGGTAGGCACTGGAACTGCAGTAGCTCCCCAGAGCAGGAACATCCCAGCAGGTGTTGGGAAGGGCTCCAGCCCAAACATGTAGAAGCTAAACACATCAGACATAACTTTATTTACATTAAGAACCTGGGGTTTTTTTGGCTTCTGCATGGGCTGAAGTCCTTTCACTCCAAAGGAAATGTTTCCCAAATAAAAACTCCTGAAAAGCTTTTTTTTCATATGAGTAATTCTATCTTAAGAAAACCATGAAACGTCTATTTATCTGTGGTTACATATGTTGGCAACCATTACTGGAAATAACTGGAACACAATATATATTTTTCAGTGAGATATGCAGGAACAAAGACCTGTGTTCCAACGTCATCACTAATGCTTAATAATTTTCTGTCTGGAATAACCAGGAATGCTCCATTGTCTCCCAAACTTGAGCCCAGACACATCAGCAAAATACCAGATCTCACTTTCAAAGGTGCCATTTTAGAAGAGACCATTTGACAGGAAAGTTGAATCAGCCTTTCTATCCTTGGCAAGATGCCTAATGAGGCACAGAAAAAAAAAGGATACACCTGTTTGGAAGCCAGCTGAGCCAAAAGGCTTTTTACAGAAATAGAATGGGATGCTCAGTAAGAAGGAGAACCTGAATCATTATTGTCAGGAGCTTGACTGGGTGCCAGGAACAGGGGCACAATGGAAAAGTCACAGCCGCATAATCAATGCCACATCTAAGGCGTACCACAGACTGTGGTTTGTTTTATTGTCATCTTCTTGTACTACCTCCCCAAACTGAAGATAAATATAATAATCATCATCTAAAAGACTGTTTTACTCAGTGCCAAATATTGAAAATTATTTCTTGCAAATGGTTTCTTCCTCAGTAAAAACTAATTAAGGAAATTATGTAAAAAATATCTACTCAGGCAAAATATGCTTGAAACAATGAAAACAAAACATCCTTTTGGACAGATTCTGTTGACAATAATCGTACACACTACCATTTCCAGCCAGTGTAGGACTTGTCGCTTACACAGTAGCCACTATAATAAGTTGCAGAATTGTCAATGCATTAATATGCATTCCTATGGCAGACAAAAAGTTCAAAATCAATTTGATCTTTGCCAGTGGCTCCAAAATGAACTGTCATGCAGAGAACTTTATATAATGATGTTTAAAGTGTGCACAGATGCACCCATCTCACATACATTTTAAGTCTTATTTTTAAAAGGAATTGAGCAAAAATATGAACTATTTCATACATTCTCCCAAGACTGCTGCAGGAAATAGTGGACAGTTTAAAGTGAAAACAAAATTATTATATGCCTTTCTTCACAAACCAGGAAATGATTCATGTTACATGACACCATGAAACTCTCTATGGGCAAAGCAAAATTGTTATAATGATAATTGTATTTAGCATTCAGTTACAATTTGTGTGCATCTTACTCTGAGTAAAAAGTATAAATGGATATTTTTGGGGTGGAGGGAGAAGAAGAGAGAACCAGATTATGTCAGATTTAGTATATATAAAGGATTTAGTATAAAATGGTTCCAGTCTTGGTTAGGACTTCTCAGAGCTACTTTACACATGTATGTAATTTAATAACACTAAATAAAAATAAAGCAAACCAGTAATACCATTCGCTTTTCTCTTCATGATTTCAAGTATTTCCTCTCCTGTACTTTTGCATTTGGCCCTTCATATATTTCTTCTGAATATCTGAATGGATTATCCCTTTCCATTAATTTTCTCATTTTGTCTGTCAAATATACTCTCCAATTTCCTTAAGTTTTTAATAAGATGATGCATGAAAATTCAGCTCACTGGAAATTGCTTCTGGAAGATGCTATAATAGATGCTTGTCAGGTGTATTATATGAAAAAGGCTTTGTTTATTTCTCCATGTAAACTGACACAATTAGGATACTATAAATTAGAATATAACTCATGTCCTGTGCCTCCTGAGATCCCCTGAAGGAGCTGAACACTGTGTAACTCTTTACTTTCCTGTAAACATGGCATCTGCCATTTTTTTCTGAAGCCAGTTACTCTATTTGGCCTATTGAAATATACTTTACACGACAAGTATTTTCCCCTCAACAGGGTTAAACTTTATAAGCCTGTGTAATGGTATTTTCTAAAGGGCAATTAATGTGTGACCAGAACCTCTTCCAAGGAAACTGGACAATGTTTTTAAATGTATAACCACACTGCATAAAATACCCTTTATCTTTCTGAGCACGTTGCTCATCAGTGTGTGTTTCATTAGCTGTCAGCACCCCAGACGTGTCAGCTGGCCATGAAATATGCCCTGGCACAGACTATCTGATGCCCCTCAGATGGACCACTTCTCAGTTGAGCCATTTTTGAAATCCAGAATGGTAGCTATGCAATTCTTACAGGTTTCAGTAGTAATGAGGCACAATGTACAAGAAACTGGGGTGAACCACCCTTGAGTGATAGAAGGGACAAGTGGCACTAATTAAGAAACCTCTCTGCATAGCTACTTGGTTCAAAACCTTCTGAGTTGAAGGAGACTTATTGTAAGCTGCTGGTTGTCACGTTGCCCTGGGAATTAGTTTTGTAGGCTTGGTCTGATTGTAGGAGGGCAAGTGTGAATCATGCATCTGAACTCATCAAAGTATACAAAGAGTTCAGCAGATTCAGTTCTTAGTCTAGTCAATGAGGAGTAAAGGTTAAAACTGTCCTCAGCATGACTGACTCCCAGGTCAGGTGTGTGGAAAAGACACGATGTCCTATGGAGCACAACCCTGCTCATTCCTCTGAGCTACCAAAGCTTCACAAGCCTCTGAACACACCGACAAAGTATCAGGGCTTACACTTTGCTTTGCCATTGTGACTTCCATCCCCTGAGCTGGAAGAAAATTGATAGCAAGTTTCTTTTACTTTTCAGAAGAAGAGTCTATGTAATTATGTTGACAACTTTGAAACATAATACTTCAGTGTTATAAACTGTCTCAGAAATCTGGGGGTTTGAGCCAGTTCCAGTACTGGATTTCTACAACACCGGCACCCACCTACACTTTTATCTGCTTGATACAGTGGCTGCAGAGCAGTGTAGGAATATAGAAACAACCACTATCTACTTTGCTTATTCTTAATTTATTTTTTTCTTTCTTTATTCTCTCTCGCTTTCAAATGACTATTTTATGATTCTGGGATATTATAAGCTACTTCTGCAACTTTAAACCTTCTCAATACTTCATTTATTTTTTTTTCTCTTTGTAATACATATTACATCTGTGATGCACGAGTAGTGTGCATCACAAAATATTAGATAGTTCTCTGTTTCTTTGTTAGGTTAAAGAACTATATACTTTTTCCAGTTTATTTTCAATGGAAGTTAGAAAATGACAGCTATATTTGAGTTCACTATGTAAAGTGACTGATAATGGTTCGCCAGCTGATTTGTTTATTTCTGTTCTTTCTACACTGTACTATGTTGGTTATAAAATATTCGTCTGGTTTAGCTTGGCAGGATGATACTTGACTATAACAAGTCCTTGGCTTTTGAAATTTTAAAAACTATAAATAAATAATGGTAAAGTCTGCAGAGAATAAACTTTTACAAAAGGCTTAAATCTACATAGAGCTATCCTAAATATTCCTTACAGATCTCTAAGAGTAAGGATACAAAGAAATGGATGTTTTACAGGGCTTCCAGGATTACAGAGAGGTTGCTCATCTTTCTTCAGATATGTAGACATGATTAAAAGGAGCTAAACCGACCCTTTTATGCCTAAGAAATTATTTAGAATTTTCTCTGTAATTCCTTTTATTTCAATCAAAATTGTCTAAAAATCATGAAGGGAAAAATGTATAAAGTCTGTAGAACAACTCTGTTAACAATGTATGGGTTTACAGAACAGGATGTGAGGAGGGGCATTACAATTACCTGTCAAAAACTCTTTGTGCACAGTTATATTTCTTCTTCTTATATGACAAGAGCAGAAGATAGTTGTCTTCAACAGATCTTTCAGAAGAGTTGTTGATGTCAAAGAAGGTAAGAAAACTATACTACTGTCAAAACCATAGATGTACTGTGATACCTGTACTGTCAGCTTGGTAACGTTGTCATCTATGTGCTCATAAGGCTCTGACCTGGGTACACAAAAGAGAATTTTAGTGGAGCTTACATGTTTAAACTCAAAACTATGTTGCTAAAAGCTTCGCTGATACAAGTGTTTTCCCAAAGAAGATTCAGATCCATATCTCCCCAATAAATGATAACGTAACCCTCTCTCCTTTCATATGGAGATGTGGCTCTCAATGCCTCCCGAAGGATTGACCCTCTGTTTCCCACACCTTGACTGGAGGCTTTACCCACTGGACTGTAAAATGCAGAAGAGTTCTGCTGGTATTAAGAAAAATAATGATTGGAAGAGACGTGTGATGTAAGACACATGCCTAAGACTCCCCTGTCCTTTACAGTTCCTTATTAGCTAACTCAACATTCTGACCTGTTTCTCATGAGGTCTTCTGTAGATTGAGTTTTTACCCTGTTTGTAGTAGAGTAGCCTGAGCATCTATCCAAAGCATTTTTTGTACATTGATATTTGCAAAGAGGGAGCTGTTAACTGCTATGTACTAGTTTCATGGCAATTTCAAGTTATATGATAATACCTTTTTCCTACCTTATCACTAAGTGGTTGCACATACATCTATGTCAATTCCTTAGCACTTACATCAATTAAAAGCTGCTGAACAGTGCTGGTCCCTGTTACCAGCAAAGTTTTCATTAGTCTTCCCCTCAGTCAGCTGACAATGTGGTTCAGTTTAAAAATGTGAAGAAGGGCTCAGTACTGAATGTAAAGAATAGTCTGAACAACAAATTAATGCTTGCATATCTCAAACAATTCTTTTCAGGCTTAAATGGAAATTATAGCTAAACATGATCATTCTTAAATGTGTAAATAAAACACAGGGATTACTTTGTAAATATGAGGTTATGGCAATACTCTTCCAGTGGGGATATAAACATCATTCATGTGATGTGATAACATACAAAAAAGTATTTTATTAGAAGTAAGGTATGATCTGAAAAACAGATCTGATGAAGTCCCAAAGAAAAGTTCTCTTCTGCTAATGGGCAATCCTGCAAAGTGGATCTGGGAGCAGAAATCTGGGTCCATGCATCCAACTTCATGCATCACCAGCAATGAGAAGGTCACAGCCTGAACTTGGGTGGTTTCCCCATTGAGGAAGCACAAACTGGAGAGAACCTGGCTCGCACTTCCACGGGACTGGTGGCTCTGCAGCAGTAACAGAAGGAAAAAGTAGTGAACACATATTTTAGTCAGGAATCATCATTTATGACTGAATACACAAAGAGAGAGGGTCATTTAGCTACATTATCTTTTTTGTTCAAAGTGACCTTTCACAGTTGAGGCAAAGCATTTCAAGACTAGCTAGAGAATTTGGGTAGGGGCTTCTGCTAGAAACCCCACAGCTACGCCGTGGGAGGCAGGACTGTCAAGAACAGGAATGGAGAAAAGGGACAGGCTCAGGCTACATGAAATCACCTGACAGCCATGGCTGGATGCCTCCAGGTCTTTCCTCCCCAGCACTGGTTACAGAGGCTGCCCCCACTGCAGGTAGCTGGTCCTCTCCTGAAGTCTCAGCAAGTCACTTAGGGCAGCTGAGGCTTTGGGTGCAGACCTGCCACAGGATATGTGATGTGCTGGGCCTGGCAGGACTGAGTGGCACAGCTGTTTCACAGAAAGAACCATACTGGTAGTTGCTGAAAATTCTTTAGGATGCCATCATCTCTTTTGTAGTCATGCAAAAAGATCTGCCTGTGAGATGAAAGCAAACTCCACAGGTTTTGGTTTCCTCTGCTGCCATTTTCTTCAGTCAACAAACTGATTTAAACCAAGTGCTGATCTGAGCTAAACAAGGGCCCCAACAACCTGATTCTCATAAATCTTTAAGGACCCTTTGCACCACTCTGTCAGCTTAAAAGGGCCTTGTAGACTTGGTAAACTGTTTTTGCATTCACTGTAATGCTTCTGATATTGCTTATATGGAGTAAAGCAGCACTCATATAACTAAGTCAAGACCTAAACCACAGTCTTCCAAAATTTCTACAGAGAGAAAGATACTTCACAATGATCCCGTCCCACAAGATAATCCCACAGCTATGCGGTTACCTTACTGCTTACTATAAAAACATGCTACCATAGATGTAGCAGTCATTAGCAAATCAAATAAAAAGTAAAGTGTGTTAGCATGATGATCCATTAGTATATGTGTCTGGTGCAAACGTTGGCTTGAGTTTGGCTTCATCTTTATTCAGTTTAAAGATGATGGTATTTTCACCTACCATCATTTTTAAGTAAGAGGCAATAAATAATGGTGAAAGCTGTAAGGTCCTTACAAGGCTGCAATCAACCTGGTCTTGAACACCTCCAGTGATGGAGCACCCACAACTTCCTTGGGAAACCTGTTCCAGTGTCTCACCACCCTCACAGTGAAGAACTTCTTCCTTACATCTAATCTAAGTCCACCCTCTTCCAGTCTGAACCCATCAAGTCTCATCCTACCACTACAAGCCCTTTTTAAAAGTCCCTCCCCAGCTTTCTTGTAGGCCCCCTACAGATACTGGAAGGCCACAATAAGGTCTTCTTAGAGCCTTCTTTTCTTCAGGCTGAACAACCTCAACTCTCTCAGCAGTCTGGTCTAGTGGGAGTTGCCCCAGTCCATGGCAGGGGGGTTGAAACTAGATGATTGTTAAGGTCCCTTCCAACCCAAACCATTCTATGATTCTATGATCATCTTGAATAAAGGTAGTTCACAGGCTGGAGAAGCAAATCTGTAGTTACAGCCCTGTTTTGTGTTTCCAGCTTTTAAGGACATGTCTTCTGCACTGGAAACATGGAGATGTCTTTTCTGGGGAACACCAGAAAAACCTTGATCAGCCATTATCAACAGTAAGTCAATGGTATTACTGGTAGGATTCTCACAAAAAAATTGACTGTCCATGATAGATTGACATTGGCTGGATGCCAGGTGCCCATCAAAGCCACCCCGTCACTCCCATCCTCAGCTGGACAAGGGAGAGAAAATACAATGAAAGGCTCATGGGTCGAGATAAAGAAAGGAAGATCAGTCAGCAATTACCATCACAGGCAAAACAGATTCAACTTGCGGAAAATTAATTTATTACAAATCAAATCAGAGCAGGGTAATGAGAAAATAAAAATGAATCTTTAAACAGCTTCTCCTCACTCCTCCCCTCTTCCTGGGCTTAACTTTATTCCAAAATTCTCTACCTCCTCCCCTGAGTAGTGCAGGGGGATGCAGAATAGGTGTTGTGGTCAGTTTGTCACACGTTGTTTCTGCCACTCCTTCCTTCTCCAGAGAAGGACTTCCCTGCTCCAGCGTGGGATCACTCCCACGGGAGACAATCCTCCTTGAACTTCTCCAGCATGAATCCTTCCCACAGTCTTTAGTCCTTCACAAAATGCTCAATCATGGATCACTTCCCTGGGGTATAGTCCTTCAGAAAGAGACTGCTCCAGTGAGGATCACCCACAGGTTCACAGGTCCTGTCAGGAGTTTGCTTCAGCATGGGCTTCCCATGGAGTGACAGGTGTCTCCAGAGGGCCTCCACAGGCTGCATGTGGAGATCAGCTCCACCGTTAATCTCCATGGGCCTCAGGGGGACAGCCTGCCACACCATGGCCTTCACCACCGGCTGCAGGGGAATCTCTGCTGTGATTTCTGAAGCACCTCCTCTGCCTCTTTCTTCACTGACCTTGGTGTCTGCAGAGTTATTTCTCTCACATATTCTCACTCCTCTCTCCAACGGCTGTGTCACATCTTTTTTTTTTTCCACCCCCCTTCTTAAATATGTAATCCCAGAGGCACTATCACTGTTGCTGATGAGCTTGGCCTTGGTCAGTGGCAGGTCTGTCTTGGAGCTGGCTGGCACTGGCTTTATTTTAGCAGCTTCTCACATAAGCCACTCATGCAGCCCCTCCACTACCGAAACCTTGCTGTGCAAACCCAATACACTGTCAGTCAATAAATGTGTGTTAGAACCTGTGCTGGCAAAAAAACCCTTTTCACTACCACAGGCTTGATTCATGTTCCTTCAGGGACATGGGATGGGATGGGATGGGATATACAGGAAGGGGGATACAAGAGGAGTGCAAATTTAGCACATATCCCTTTCAGGTCTGCTTTACATTCCCAGAAAGGAGTAAGAAGGACTTCAGGGAGTATTTACAAGAACAGCCAATGCTGTTCTCCCTCCACAGCCTCTGCAGACCTTGCAGAGAGGTAGGTGACCTTCCTGCTGCCCCCCCCCCCTTGACTGGTGTCCACTCTGACTTGCCCTCTGGTGCAGTCCATTTCACCCACAGACCGTGAGCAGGAGCTGGGGACCATTAGCCTTGGCAGACTGATAATGACTGCCACGAGTATCCCATAATGTGAGCAAATCCCAGCACACAGAATGAAGAGACCAGCCAATCAGATCCAAATTCCAGTCATGTTCCCAGCCCAAATTAACCATAGCAGCCACTACACAGATGCAATAATTGAAGAATAGGCTGCATAAAAATAAAGGTGTGTGATTTTTATATTTGCCATTTTAAAAGCCAGTGATAGTCACACAGTGAGGAAAATGCTGCATTTTATGAGTCATCAGCACCCTTTATGAGATGCATTTTGGACTGTATATCAACGTATTGCTAGGGAAAGTATTTCAATAAGATTAATTACCTGATGTTTGTAAAACATTTTGAATCTGGGAAGCGCCGTATAAAACTGAGCTATTATTATTGTTATTTATTATAAGGGAGATGCAAATCTTCTCTAAATGTTGACTAAAGCCTTGTGAATTTTGTGGTCACAAACTTTGTCAAAAAGATTTTTATCTTCCTGGCAGCAATGTGCTCCCAAAGATGTTGAGCCTTAAATCAACAGCTGTTATACCTCAAGCAAGTTATGAATTTTTCTTGATTTACAGCAGTTGGAGTTTTTTAATTTTTCTTTTTAGGGATGGGAGGGAGAAGTGTGTGCTTTTGCAAACGTGTAACATAAGGCCAAGAGTTCCTCAGAGGAAAACCACATCCACCTCCAGTGAGGCTGTTAAATCCATGTTCAGGCACTCAGTGAATGACCTGGTTTTCATCCCACAGAGGAGGCAGCAGTTCCCACTGAACACACCAGGAGCGGAGCACACACCCTTCACAGCATCACTTACTTCCTTGTCTACGTCTGGCTGCAGGATGCTCCCTTTAGACACAAGCTAGCCTTGGGTTGTTGGGTTTTTTTTGGTTTTTTGTTTTTTTTTTTTTTTTGATTTGTCTGTCCATTGCTACCTGTTTGTTTGCTTTAAATCCTGGTCCAACATACAGTGAGAGCTGTGCAAATCCCAAGGGAGACTGAGTTACTTAATGGAGTCCCTGAAGGGTAGATGTAGCTCCCTCTCAGCTTCCCTGGAACACATAGCAAGAATTCCTAAGGGAATCCTTAAGAAGACTTAGCAGTATTTTTATACCCTCTTAACCTGATGCAGACAGCGACACATGCAAGCCAAGGACAGATTACCTTGGGCTTGAATACAAACGGAATTAGGACCCTTCTTTCAGATTCTCCTTCAGAGTGTCAGCATGAGCAATACATTGACTGGAACTGAAGCCACTTGTGTGAATAAAAGCTATTCTCTCCATCAGTGCTATTGAAGAAGCACCTGGAAGAAGCAGAGGATGAAATTTGTGGTATTCATCCATTAAAATGACTGGAGAGAAGTTCTGGGAAGTCCTGACTCTCCTGTAGCTGATGAGTGTTGCGTATCTTCCATATGCATGTGTACAGCCTGCCCTTTCAACTATGCACTTTGACCAGCAAAGTCTGAAAACAGACTTTTTACGTTACCTGCACTGCGACATTGTTTTGAAGGGAAGAAGGTGTATATCACACATTCTTTTCTATCCTGGCTGGTATTCTACATAACAAATATTTCTGGCCAGCAGTTCACTTTAAGGACATCACTGGAGAACTCATCCAGATTATTGGTGTAACAGGTTTGCTCACTGAGAGGGGCACATCTGTTCCAAATGCCAATCAATTCCATCATCTTATCAGTGAAATATGTATTTTCTTCTTGTAGGACATCCAATGTTGGGAGTACATGTATAGCTCTCCCTTCCATGTTTTCACAACACATGGATCCACCAGGAGGTCCAGCTCCCACTAATGGAATCCTCTGCAGAACCATGGTCACCCCAGTCTGGACCCAAAGCTCTGTGAGCCCTAATAAGTCCCCTGCCCACAACTGAGTGCAAGTTACAGTTACCTATTTACATATTGGCAGGTTATTGCAACAATTGTTTTGGGCCACATACTGCCAGTTTCTTCATTTGGATGACTCTAACTCAGCAGACAGTGAAGTGCAGTTATAGGGTAGGGTAGAAGTGGAAAACTTGCTGGTTTTTAAATAAAACGCTATGACTGTGTGAAGCAATCAGCCAACCCCCATGGGAGAAGAGAAGGTGGCAGTAAGAAATACAGGAGTCTCATGTGGTTCCTGCTTGCTTCTCCCACCCCACAGTACAAAATCCTCATCCCCAGAGATCTCCTCTACAGGTTCTTCAATTTAGTCCATAAATAGGACCTCAAAGCACACATACAATAAATGTGAACTTCAAAATTGTGCTTCCTTATTTATTTTATCTGCATATAGTAGCACTGATATTTCAGGACAGATTTTTTTTTTTTTGCCAAAAATAGGCATCTTTTAATTAAATCCTGCAGTAAATAATGATATTTATACTCCAGGGCTGTCAAATATTTCATTAAAAAAACAACCTAAAAAACCACTCATACTTAAAACGTTGTATTTTTTCTTAGCTCCAGTTTGTGCCTACAGCCATACTGAAAGATGTGAATATTTCTCTCTGACGTGTGTTTGTCTGAGAGGGTAATATTTTGCTCTAAGTATTTCCCACTAAACATTGTGACAAAGTTATATTGATGTTGCACAGCGATTTGATGTTTAAACTGGAATTTAAAAACTGCTTGTACATGCATATCTTTATGATTCACTAGAACATGCCACAAAAGCCCCTGTATCTCAGTTAGTGTTCAGCTGAATCCACAGCTACCTTAAATTTGTAGACATTGCTATCCTTGCACGAGAATCACCCATTAAATTGGGATGATTGGAGAACTATTTCTGGGCTTTACAGAGATTAACCAGACTTTACTTCCTCCTCCTGAAAATGCTTCTGCGACATGCTGTGCATTGGCAGTGGAATAACAGATTGACAGGTGCAAGAAATTGCCATGTCCCCTCAGATGTTCATTGGATTTTTATAAGTAGTTGAGCCCCCAGAAATCTGCTGGGTATTGCTGTATTGGAGCAGTTACTGCGAGTACCAGGAACAAGTGTTAACCAAGCAATCTGTCTGTACTCAGCTGTGGGAGCTCCAAGGGAATGAAGTCTCTCCAAAATATCTTAAGGGACAGAACGTGCAGTCCCCATCCTGCAAAGCCAGCTGTGCAGGATAGAGGAAGAGGCAGGGAAGAACAGAGCCACTGCTTCATTTCTTCTCCATCCCCCTCACCCCATTCAAGCTCATGGTAGTTTACGGAAGGGGAGTGAGCTTGGCAGAATCAAAACCTCACCTTCAAAGCTAAACTCATCTCACATCATCAGCTAGTCTGTATTTAACAACACAATCATGCGGTGACTGGAAGAAAGGTCTGCTGTGCTGGATGGGCATGCGTGACTGATTTTATCTGTGAAGACAGCTTGCCTCACTGAATCCAGCCTTGTCAGAGCTGCACTCCACGAGGCCTTGTACCATCAGTGCACATCACTCCTCTATGCTTGGTGCGCACTCAGTACCGCTCAGTATGGACATTCAGGTGGAAGATTACAAGCAATTATTCTTCCACAATAAAATAGTCTTTAAAACTGTCTTTATATTATTCTAAAAATACCTGTGCTGAACGTAAACAATATCTACACATGATGTGTGACATGGTCAAAATTTTTTTGGCATCTGCTGTGCTACGAAGGAGTCTTACTCTGAAGGAACCAGCTCTTTTTTCCAAAAGCTTGTATGACACTGGGCTCAGGCTATGGCCCAAATCAGGATGACCCTTGTATGTAATTATCCCTAGTTGGTGGGTTCCCATTAAGCCTGGGCTTGCAATTTGATTTCTTGTATTCACAGACATGGGCCCGAGTAGCCTGTTTAGATCACACCTGCCTGAGTAGTTCCTCTCTTCCTGGTTACCCATGGCCTCCAACATCAGCACCAATACCTGATTTGAGCACGCAGGAACACAAGAAGGAAGGAAGAGCAGGGAAAAGTCCTTGTGCTTCCCCTCTTTTTCCTGGACCTCAGCAGGGGTTGACAGCACATGGCTTACAGGTACTGGGTGACAGGTAGGTGTATGCAATCTTAAGAAGAGACTGCTTAGGAAGAGAGGAGTCTTCTTGCTGTCTTCAGCTGCCTAATAGAAGTGTACAGAGAAGGCAGAAACAAACTCTTCCCAAGACAGGATGAGAGACAAGTCAAAACAACAAGTTGCAACACAGGAAATTCCAATTAGAAATTAGGAGAAAAAATTGACCATGAGGGCAGTCAAACTTTAGACCAGAGATACTCATCATCTGACTGGACAACATCCTGAGCAACTTGATTTCAGCTGAGCTGTTTCAAGCCAGGGCTTGCTTGCATCGTGACCTCCAGGAGTCCCTTCCTCACTCTGCCATTCTGCAATTCCAGAATTAGCAGTGATGTAGCTACAGCAAACAGCAGTTTCTTACTGACTTTCTCTCATTTCGTTTCAGAAGTGAACCTAATCACTCTATTGCACTCTGACCTCCAAGGGCACTGAGGTCAGGGGTGATGTCACATATGCGAAGGACCTTTAATGATTTACAGAAATTTCAAAATTTCTCACCCAAGTTTAATGTCTGATAAGGCTGTGCCTCAGCAAGCACCCCAAGCTCATACTGATAAAGGTTTGCATGCATTTGTTCTACAGCTATCTATCAAAAGACTTATGTGGTAATTTAATGCTTTATGGCAAGTGGCTGATATTAAATGAAGCAATCAAAACCCACTGAATATCCTTCTAGGCAGTAACAGGGAAAAGTTACCAGGGTCTTCTGTGTCATTACCTCCCCCACTGATCCTTTTGGGGACCTTTCTACCACTTCTGTCTTCATAGCACAAGCATTGTCCTCTTCCTACTATTCACTCCGCTAGATACCACTGCACTGTCACAGCACTTCACTATAACAAAATTAGAAAAGCAACCTTGTTCCCATGAATGTCACAGTGCTAGTACAGCCTCCTTCTGCAAGAAAACTGACCTTACTTCCTGCTCTTGTGATCTTAAAGCCAGCAAAGCATGAAGAAACAAGTCATTGTTTCCTTTCAGTGATACAGTGCTGGAACAAAAGACCAAGCATTTGTTCGTCGTAGGAAATAAGCCTATCCATGATGAAATAAATAGCAATTTAGACAATAAATTACATGGATTAATGTGAAACCTCTAAACAAATGTAAGTGGTCCTGGTAGGGTGTTCTGGTTCCGTGTAAAAAGGGGTCCAGGGCAGGACCCACACGGAACAGAACTATGTACTCCCTTCACACACACCCCCCCCCCAGAGAGAGAGAGAGAGAGACTTTGAAAAAAAAAAATGAAGTATATTGTTTAACAAGGAACAGAAAATTAAAAAGGGAGGTAAGAAAAAAATATATACAAAGATTAGGGGAAATACAAAAATAAGCAAAATATAAAAAACCCTCATAAATAGTTCCAAGGTCCCACAGAGCAAAAGCACAACCTCCACCTCAGAGCTGCGGGGCGGGAGGGGAGTTACCATCCACTCCCTGCCTCTTATCAGAGTGTGTGTGGGAAGGGGAGGGAATACATGGTTCACCCCCACCCGGGCTCCTCCCAGGTGCTGGATGGTCACACCCCCATTCCAAGCCTCAAACCACAACATAGGGACACAAAAATCCAGAAACAGCATTGCCTTCGCTAATTCAAATCAATCAGCATCAATTGAAAAACATATGCAAATATCACTTAAATAAATGAACCTTTCTACACTAAAATGTCAATCACAAGAACAGTTAATATCACTGGACGACTAAATTTTGATAGTTGAATACATTTTGTACTAATTGTAGTGGCTTATTATGTCATCAAGTGAAGTAAATCTGTCAGGGTTCTCAATAACTATGTACACAGTAAATGTCTGAGAGATTGTTGCCATGAGTATTATCTGTCAAGCAAATACCAGTGCCTCAATTATTGTTTTCTTTCAGCAAATATAGAATCAACTCGCAAGGAGTGACGGTGGAAAAGTGCTAGCACCTTTATAGCTCTGTAACTCCGCCAGGGAATGATTTAGCCAAATACTCAGATGGTGGGAATAAACATAGCTTCATTGACTCCTTCAGAATTAACTCACTTCAGGACGTCTGAAGACCTGGCCCATGGAAATCACCAGTATGTCTTCCAGTCACACCCAGCGCATGGGTGTCTTCTGCACTTGGTGTTCTAGCCTCTCTCAGGCTTATCCCAGGTTTTTCTCCATCTGATACTTCCCAGGAACTGCCAGCACTGAGATAGAATATCATCCATGTGGAAAAACAAACAAACAAACATAGTTTCTATCCTACTGCTTGAAGAGAAAAGCTTAGTATCAGAAATCTAAAAAAAACCCAAAACTATAAACCCAAAGGTGAATAAAATGATCCTGATGTTTGGGCCAGGGGAGACAGGGTAGGGAGTATTAACTAAAAATATTGTCTCCTAATTTCTAACCCACAACTCCTGATTTTTTGGGCATGACAGCCATGCTACTGTGTTTTGATTGGTTAGGATTTAAAATAAAAAATATAAAAAAATTAAAAAAAATTAAAAATCATGTGGCTTTCCCATTTTCTGCAAGAGCCAACATGCGCTTTGAACCACTTCATTCTTCAGGACGTTTTTCTTGACTGTCACAATTTTCTTCTTCAGAATTTCTCTTGTCTAAGCAGCTGGGAGTGGCATTTTAGGTTTCAGGCACTTGTAATATAACCTAGTGTTTGGGATTCTGATTCAGCAGTTGACTGCTGTCCATTTATTAGACCAAATGGACCAAGAGAGGAACTGCAATCAAGGAAAAAAAAAAAACACAATATCATGAGCTCTACAGATCTGAAACACACCATCCATACAGACATACAGCTTAATCCTCACTTGTGAGGATGGCAGTAGCTGGTAGCACTGACGTGGATTTAAATTGTATCCATTTTTGGAATGTTTTTGACTTTCTTTTATGTACAATATCTTCCCTCACAAAGTCTTCAGTTTTGCTCAATTCGTATTTATGAAAAAAAAGTTGGCTCCTAAAATCAGGCTCCCCTTTTTGCAATAAATTCTTCTATCTTTTGTGTACGTAGATTACTGTAGAATAAGCCAGCCTTAGCAGGGTGACTCCTACTGAAATACGTAGGAGTATATGCAAAGCACTTTATGAACCCCTGGCAAATCTGTTGCCCACACACTGGAAAAATTTACAAGATGGCTTTGAAATAGTCTGGCTGAGTAATTATCTGTCTGTTAAAGAACTGCTGTTGTCTATTTCAGTGGCTTTCTGCCATGTTATAATTAATGAATTTTTGTACTGATTAATTTTTTCTGTATTCATTAAAATGATACAATCAAGTCATTTGGGCCAAATACTTTATAAAGGTTTTTGAGAGGGAATATAGTCTTTAATTTTCTTGCTACTGAATAATTACAGGGACAAATCAAATAAGAGCTTGTTTACATGAAAAATTAGAATAGTTATTTCACTTTAAATTCCTGTCCTTCTTTAGTCCTAAGTAACTCTCAAAAAGGCCTAGTTTGGGGAGTGGGAAGAACAATGGAGTTACGCCTATGTAGCTTTGTTTATATTCAGGACCTAAAGTAGGTGCCTCCATTTGTTTTGCAAAATTTTAATGAATTGATATTACAAGTGGGAGATTTTCTAAGCATATGCTCCCACCCATCTGCAGGCCCATCCCATCAACATTTTCCACACCATTAACAGTCATCATCAGTCCTATTCTAACATGCTGCGTGTATATATATATGTGCGAGGGCGTACACAGCACCTCCTATTGCCTCAGAAACATAATGTTCACTCTGTGTGGCTCACCATTGCTAGATAAGGGGCTCCATGCTGTGGTAACTAATGAATTTTTTCCTGGTCAAGTGGTTGTGGGCTCTGCTTCTTCAGTGCAAAGTTTTTCACTACATTTAACACCATACACAGGTTGATGAAAGACTCTGCTATCCTATTTCAAGGTATTTCAAGGATTCATTGGAATACCTTTGCACATTCTTCTTCCCTTTAATGTATTTAAATTTCTGTCCTGAATGATTCAAGAGCAACCTCCCAATTCAATTGTATCCTTTCAATTGTTTCAGTATATTTCCATCTCTGCCTGAGGTCAGGTTCAAATAATGGGCCAACAGGAGCCTTGTGAAATTCAACAAGGACAAATGCAATACTGTGCCCCTGGGAGGAAGAAACTCTTGCAACAAGACAGGCTGGGGAGCAGCTCTGCAGAGGAGATCCTGGGAGTGCTAGTGGGCAGTGAGCTGAACGTGGGCCAGCACTGAGCCCCGGGAGTGATGAAGGCCAGAAGTATCTTGGGCTATGTCAGCAGGAGCACAGCGAGCAGATCAAGGAAAGTGATTATTCCCTGTACTCAGCAACTGTTAGACCACATCTAGAGCACAGTAAGGGAAAAGGCACTGATAAACTGCAGTGAATCCATAGGAGTGCTGCCATGATGGTCAGGGATGGAGCATGTGCCCTGTGAGGACAAGCTGAGGGACTGCAACTTGTTCATCTGGAGAAGGAATGTCTTTGAAGGGACCATATGGAAGCCCCCAGTACATACAAGGAGCTTATCAAGGAGATGAAGCCAGGCTTTTCCCAGCAGTGCTTATCTGGAAGCTGAGAGGCAATGCCCATAAGGTGAAACCACGGAGGTTCGGACTGGATGGAAGTGTTTCTCTATAAGGACAACCAAGCAGTGGAGCCAGGTTGCCCAGATAAGCTGCATAGTCTCTGTCCTTGGAGGTTTTGAAGCCCACACTCTGGGTACAGCCCAGAGCAACCCGGTCTGACCTTGTAACTGACCCTGCTCTGCACGTGGGGTTGGGCTAGAGGCCTTCGGAGGCCTCTTCCAGCCTGAATTGCCCCATAATCCTGTATCTGTCAGAGAGGAATCAAGGTATGCAATACATTTCCTTTGTTAATAGGCCAATATGAAATGTCACTGATGTCCTTCTACCTCTCAAGGCATGTATTGTTGTTTAAGATCTTGCAGACATGTCATAAAGCTTATCTAAGCAAATCTTGGAAATAAATAAGCTGAAAAAATTCTTCCTTTTTTTTTTTTTTGATTCTGAAAGTTATGAAACATGAGCCCAAGCTGAAATAATGCTTCACTAAAAGCAGAATAATTTACAGCAGCATTCAATCAGATAGTTTAGGAGAAAATAAAGCCCTAGTATTAGGTTATGCTAAATATAAAGAGCAAAACCAAGTCTGGGTGTAACTCTTCAGGGTTTTGATTAAATTACTTGAGATCTGAATGGAATACAAAAATAGTTTTGAGTTTTCCTACCACATGCCTAATGCACTGCTGGCCTGGAAAAGTGATTAGAAATTGAAGGACATATGGAGAATTGTGGCAGAGCAAGAGTTTCGCTCTGGAGGAAACTCGCAGCATTTCATAGATACTTTAACGTTGTGATCTGTCTACAACTAAATGTCTCCTCCAACCATACAGAACATAGAGTATATTGAGTGGAGTACAAATGTCTTATCTAGCTGCCTTGGATATTTAGACCATAATTCTGAGGTACAGAACTTAGCACAATGGAGTCAGTGCTTGTTGATTTGATTTATGAAGAATTATCACCAGACAAAAAGTTAATTATCAATCATTGGTATTATTAGCATTCTGCAACACTACTACTAGTTCTTATCTGCTGATCTTTAGTTGTTTCTTACCATAATCTAGCAAGAACTCTCAAGCTCAACACCACCAGCTACTGAGAGGGTATGGAATCAGAGCTATGGAATCATAATAAAAAATCAGCTCATTATTCTCTTATAAAAATAATAATTCTGTATAAACTATTGGAAGCAGAGATCCTTTCCTGTTAGCTACTATTAGCATTCTCACTGCTTAGCAAAAATATTAAAACAAATATAGAAGTACCTCAGCCTGAAGTAAGAAAGAAACAATATGTAACAAAACCCAATCTTCTCAGGTTCTGGACATGTCAAAAATAGTTAACTGCTCAGCAGTCCCAGACGTAACTGCTAATGGGATAAATCTAAAACCTTTCTGTCCATTAATTAACTTACCCCTGCTTCTTAAATTAAAAAATCAAATAAAGATAAACATGTAATTTTCTTTCCTTCCATGCTTCAATTCTCAGAAGTGCTGCAAGTACATTTTCTACAAACAGCCTCAAATAATGCAAAAGATACCATAGATAAATACAGCCAGAAAGAAACCTTTGAAATACTGTTCTCTATTTGTTCAAAAGAAGAGAAAGGAAGTGCTGAAGTGCAGAGGTGTACAAGAATAGGTGAATGAGACTCTGTCCATGACAACTGTGACCACAGAACTCCCACTGAAGTTATTTCTGCACAGAGAAGGAGCCAAGTAAAGAGCAGCATCCAGCACCCACTTAATGAAATGTCAGTGCTTCTCCTGCCATTCACTTCTACCATAAAGACAAAAAGCCACTTGTTATCCTCCTCCTCCAAATACTTATCATCTTAGGCTCTCTTCATCCAGAAGGGATTTGAGTCCACATCTGCTGCAAGAGTCCAAACCAACAGTTTTACAGGAAGTCTGGTGAAGTACTGAAGTTCTTTTTAGTGTGGGTCATCTTTGGTTACCATGCTGGGGCACAGTGCATGGGAGAGCTAAGCATTTTACATCAGGACCTGGGAACCAGATACACAAAAAGCTGCTGCATGGCACCTTACTCTTTACTAGTCATGTTCACTACTGGCAGGTGATTTATATCCTCCCAGTTAATTCTGTACCTAAAACATAAGTATTCTAATTTGGCATAGGGGAGTTTGTTTTTCTGAGAAGCCAGAAATTAAGGTTATGGAAAGGAAGAAGACTTAGTGGGAAAAGTATTTGCTTATGAATTAATAGATAATGAAACCAGATGGATTTATATGTGAAAATCCAGCTGAAGAAAATAAATTCTTAATCTACCTAATTTGACAAGATGTTGATAGATGTTGCAGATTTTTTCTCTTCAGGGAGCCCGTTTGCCATTTCTTCAGCATACCAGAAGCCTCCAACAACCTGCTGTTGTTCTTGAGATATGTCTCTATCTCAGGGAGATTCCCTCTTGCCACTTAAGCCATCTTCTTGTCTAACATGCAGAGGACAAAGCTGAAACTGAAACTACTCTATTTTTTTCAGTGGAAGATAAAGACATAACTAATTCACATCAGCAGCCACTATATGTAATAGAAATTATTTAAGATTCCTTTACAAAGTCTCTAAGTCTAAGCCTATCAGCCCAGCAAGGTATTTTGACATCCTAGCTTAAAGTACATGATTTCATGTGTTTTAGGTAATGAGTTCATTTACTGTATCAAGTTGACATAAAGTTCTAATCCTTCTCTTTCCTCCCTCCGACATGTATTACTGTGGGCAGTAAGTGCTCCTTGTCATAACTGGGCACAGAATTGCAACAGTATTTTTTTTCAAAGAAATAGCATTAAAAATGATGCTCAGGAACAGTTCTACCTATTGCTGCATTAAAAAAGGTCACATAGAAGTACACAATTAATACGTAGTGTAAAACAGTACATGCAATTACATGTTTATAGAAGAGATCATGTTCTCTAGATGTTAAATTATGAGCCACATCAAAAGACCTGCTACCCAGTGTGAACTGACTCCCTCAAGTTTTCCATGGAGACAGATTCAATTTATGGCTGAAGCAACTCCTAAGGCCCCAATGCTTTGATAGATATCTTAGACTACAGCCTTCCTACCATTTTTCTCTGCTTTGTCTTCAGTAGCAATTAGGCACCAAGACCTCACTGAACTGACATCCACAGAAAGAAGCTGTGATGAGGAGCACAGGCTGGGTGTGCCAGAAGCTCAGCTGTGTTTTCTGCAGGCACAGCATGCCTGGGGAACTACACTGACATCTAGAAGGTGAATGATGCTGCCACTCAGGAGGCTTCTGCCTCCCCACCTGGCCTGCGTATCAGTCAGGCTCCTCTTGGTACTCAAGGTGGGACACGTCAGCTGAGTGCAGGTGCAGTTAAGCAGAGACACAGGTTTTTGCAGGGGTGGGTGGACTTCATTTATCATCATATTTAGACACCTGTTTCTACACAAATAATTTTATCTCTGTAGCCTGTTCCTGCCTGAAGGTGTGATCTGAAGGATGTTCTTGATGTCATTAATGATTAGGTTTGCTTGTTCCCACTTATACCCACTTACCAGCCCCTGACTATGACCTGTGTATTTAGAAATCTGGAAGATGTGCAAATAGACATTCTCCATGTGTGAAGTTTTTATACTATGTTTGCCATAGTATCAGCAAAATAGCTGAAATAATACTGAGATAAATGAGGAAGAATCATAGTACACCTGCTCAATCTCTGTTTGTGCATTAAAGTATTAGAACAATATCCCTGAAAAGGCAGACTGTCACTGACAGGTACCTCACTGTGCATTGGAGGTAGCAACATCCAGTGCCTATGAATGGTCTGTTCTACTGTGATAGTTGAATCTGGCCTGAGACCTGATCTGTCCCCACTCTTGCAATATTTAATTGTTTTGACAGCCCTGCTGCCCTCTTTCTCTGTAGCACAACACCATGTCTTCACATGGTCAGAAGGAAACATCTTAACCATATAACCAAACCACCAAGGCTACCTGGCAGATGCCAGCTGCATGCTCCGCTCTATGGCCTTGTTCTGCCAATGACTAGGCCCAACAAGAATGACATAACCAGCAGAAAGGCAAACCAGTAAGTCAACTGTATTGTAAACAAGAAAGCCATTGATATGAATGACCACTGGGGGCACAAACAAGTCAACCAGTTTGTATATAAGTGACACCACCCCCAACGATCCCAGAAAAGACACGACTTGGCCCACAACAGGTGGTATGAACAGACAACAGAGGTTTCCCATAGTTGGCATGGGAAACAGCCAGATCACCAAATTAAACAGATATGATGAAGGTGCCCACACGGCAACTCTCACCCGCTCAGCCCGCGTTCGCAAAGGTCTAAACAGACCAGGGCCCAGCTCCAGGGAGAGTCAGGAGGTCTTCCCTGAACCAGGAAGCTCTGGGGAGTGCACTCCACAGACAGACACTCCTGACTCCCTGCAAGTGGTCCCAGCTTTTATCCCCAAGCAGACACCTGACCTTTGTCAACTCAGTGCAGGACCCCTGGGGCTCATTTCCCTTATGGCTCTCCCTGCAGGGCCGGCCGCACCCTGGGGGGAAGCTATAAGGCAAACTCACCGCCTCTTTATGAAGGGCTGTGGGAATCACCCATATGTCAACCTTAATTCGGGGCTCGGGGTTCAAACCCCAGCATTTCAGGCCTGGACTGCTTAGTGTCCTTTCATCTGGATGAAAACACAAGACTTACATAAGCAGAGTTCAGTGGTGCGGTTCAGGAACCTTATTATGACTTGGGAAGATGACTGCTAATCTGCCTACGTGATGGAAACACACACTGGCTTGTGAAGGCAAGCAGCTAGAGCATTTCCTCAGAAAACATTATTGGGCCTGCTCCAGTTAAAAGATACCTGCCAGTGATGCATATCCTGACATATTTTTTATTCTGTTGTCAGCTGCTGCTAAGCCACGGCTTACCACATACTTAGTGTGTGTTCATCGGCTTCATCCTGCACTCAAAACCACATTCTGATCTTAAAATCCTTGTTTAACCATATGGGAATCACTCACATCCTCAGTTCCTTGGGTGAGTGAGATGAAGCTATTCACTGAATGGCATGACCAAGCCCTACAGCAATAGATGTCCAAGCCACCCTTTCCAGCCTTCCTTCTCCATGCACTTCTCCACAGAAAGGAGATCATGTATTTGTGCTGGAAACGGATGGACACCTCTTCTCTTTTCATCAATGGATGTAGCACTTAAGCAGAATTCAACACAGCCCACATGCTTCACGCCATTCCCTTAGCAAGTGCAGACCACTTAATGGGAGAGTTTAAAGGAGCAAGTAACTGAAGCGAATTTATTAAAGCAAAGGCAAAGAAATTCCAGTTAATGATGGTTGGTATCATACGAATTGCTCCTTTTCTGAAATCCATGGTAAAAAGCTTCTTCAAAGGAATTATTTGACAGTTTCATTTATATGTTTCTATGATTATAGCCCCCTGAGTTATCTCTCAACCTTCTTTATTTCCAAAAAAAAAAAAAAAAAAAAAAAAAACCACATGGTGCAGTAGAGCTTTTTCAACAGAAGAATAGAGTTTATATCTCAGAGTTTATTTTGACAGAATAAGAATCAGGATGAGCCTAGTAAACAGTACAAAAAAGCCTTGGTTTTTGTCCATAGAAGGGGAGGAGGTTCCACTTGCTAAAAACTGACAATTATACACTACATGAATATATTGACTCCGAATACAAGATGTTATGTACAACTTACTTTTCAGTTACAAGAAAGTGCCCTCTTCTTCATGCACATAAAAATTTTAAAATATTCACGTTTAGTAAAAGAAAATAAACTTGCTTCCAAACCAGTTGGGCCATGGTAGCCTAAACTAATCTGCAAAGCAGAAAATGCTTTGATATTAAATCTTCTGTTATTCCATGCATGTGCACCGTTTACAATATGCACTAAGTGCATAAATATTTATCATAGTTTTATAATTGCACTTTTACTGTGTGCCTCGCTGACATGGGGCTTAGAAGCATCCTCTGCTTCTCAGTTTTGCATTTAATAAAATGTACACCGAAGTACAATACTCAGATCGAATAGTACCGAGTGAACTGAGATGTACAGACATTTATGTCTGTCTCTCTGTGCACTACATAAAATTGCCAAAGTGTACTTACAAGACAGAAAGAGAGCATCTCAAAGGAGCTACTCTCAAATTTTGTAACCACATTTTGTTTCAAGTTGAAACCTTCCTCACTTGATACTTCTTCAGGAACTGTAAATATAAGCAAACATGTTTAGTAATGACAAATGTCACCTTTGAAATTACAATCATATCTGTTCTTTGTTACAGAAGTTTCTACTGAAAAAAAAAAAAAAAAACAAAACTCACAAACCACTGGAGCTATTTAGACACCATTTTTAAGATTTAGAAATACAGACCTGGAGTAAAGCCAGTCACTTGAATTGTGGAGATGTCCATTCCAAGTATATCTTTTGTAGGTTATCATTGCTGACTTGTCATCAAGATCTATTGGCCTTCTCCAGTTTCTTTACCACTGAAAAATAATTTTATTTTTCAGTATTTATCCTGATCCTTTTATAAGCTTCCTGCTTTTGTTCACAGTACTATCTAACTGATTCTCTGAAATAAATCTGGAGGAACCTTAGCCTCAAAATCATAATGCCAATTTTATCTCCGTTATCATCCTTTCAGCTGGAGTCCATGCTGTCAGACCCGCAGAGTCAAACTTCCAAGTTTCTTGTGTCACATTGAACCAGAAGTTCTTAGTGAATCTGTTCACCAGCAAGAGGGAAAAAAAGACTTTAATGCAATCCAATTCTGATACATATTCAGAAAATAGTGACTGTGTGTGCTCATTCTGCTCAGAACTGGTCTGAAAAGGGAATCTGAAGTGCATTAAGCAGTTTCCAGTCTTTATATCTGACTCTGACAGTTTGTGATTAATGACCAGATGCAAAAAGCCCTCTGCTTTGCACCTGCAAAATGATAGTGAGCAGGGAGGTGTCCAGGCATCAGGCTGCTGCTGCAGAGGCAGGAATTCCTACCCTCAAATGCAAGTTATAAATCGCTAAATAGTTAAGTCCCAAATATACTCAGTGAACAAGAAAAAGGATGAGGAGATGCAAGCGGGTGCTGTCGCAGAGGATTGATGTAGATTGAGACTCCTGGAATGTGGAGTCCATGTGGATGTTTAAAAATGAGAGGCTTACAGTTGCTGTAAGGCAAACCTGTGCAAGGAAATTACTGTTTGCCAAATACAGAGAATATATCTTCAGCCTCTGCCTTCATTTTCTTTTAAATTAATGGAATACATTAAGAAAAAAAGAAAAAGAAGTAAAGTCTTAGGGGCAAAATACACTACATCTAGAATGCTCTTAAAAATGAAAGATACACAAACCCCAAAATCCTAGAAAAGTACAGCAACAAAAACTCTCAGTTCGTTTTGAAAACTGTATTGACCATGCTATGCCTTTCTATGCAAATACTCCTCCTGGGAGGGGTCAGAGAAGGAGCCATCCTCTGACAAGACAGCTAGATTCTCAACAGTGTGTAACAAAATGAGCATAACTTCCTCAGCCGCCTTTAAACATTTTTAGACACACATTTATATATAGGCACTGGGTAGAGAGTGCAAATGAATGATTCCTCTGCAGAGAGATGCTGTGATACTGCTGGAAGTAGTAACGCGTTTTGCTCTGCAGCCCAAAATCCACTGATTTCACTGGAGGGATCTGGGAATGAAGTAGCAACCAATCCAAAGCATCTAACTGTCACTTATTCATTAAACAAAATCCATCTGGGATGTTTCTCACAGCCCAGAAAAATCTCCAAGTATTTGTGAAGGGAAAATGGAGACACTCTGCCTATGGTAAGGTCTCTTGGGACTGAAAAAAGGTACAAGATGGGGTGTAAGAGTGGAGCCATACAATAAGGTCACTGCAGGAGGAAATTTATGGGTTTCATGGGCTTCCATACTTTTTCTTTTACCTTATCTCTGCATGGTATACGAACTGCTACCCCACTTCTGCATACGTGAGTGGAGAATAGCGAGCGGGCAAATACCATCTCAAAGACAGAACACCATCATAAAAGGCAAGTACAGATTTTTCTCTTCCTTCAAAAATGTGTAAATGCCGACAGTGACTGTAATTCTCCAGGAGGCTATTAAATCAGACTACAGTCATTAGTACAACTTAAACAGACTCCAAGCAAGTTCAGAGTAAAAAAAAAAAAAAAATACAGGACTGAACCCAAAGAGAGAAAGGATCTGAGGTGCTGTTAGATATGAAGAAAGTGAGCTCAGATAGGATGCTCCAAAGGGAGCACAGCTCCTGCGGTGCCTTAGCTCCGAGAGCAACACACAACAGCTGGATCTCCTTCTCTCTGGCTATAGCTGACAGTATTTATAACAGTTTGCTATACTAATTTCCTGCAGGTCCTCCTGGATTTTATCAGCTTCTATATTAAAAAAAAAAAAAAAACAAACAGCATTTTTTACTTTATCTGTTTTACCAACATGATTTGCAGCAAAGTGGCTTTGTTTTGATCTTGGGACTTTTATAGTCATAACTTTTCATGCCTCCTCAAATATAGATTCAGTTCTACAACTGAATAAACATACAACATGTGCAGCTTGTGGTCTGGTTATTGTGTTGTCACAAAACTATTTTTAAAGAAAACAAGGAATCATCGAAATCATCTCTCCCCTTTGGAACCGGTTATTCTTTCAGCTCTGCTAAGCCCAGCAAAGAAAGCTCTTCTATTTAACATGAATAAAGTACATGCATCAGCATGAGCTGCCATGCTATGTTTTTCACTGACACGTGATTACAGAGGGCATTTTCATCCTCCCCTCTTTCCATAGTGTTCTTTAGCAGGCTTGTTCAAGAATAGCACCAATTCTATTTCAGTAATACTACATTGGGAAGTAAATGAGAGTCCCACTCAGTGGTAGAAAATTGATGTGCAATAGCATCTGACATATTTATAGCAGCATTTAATTATTTCATCAATTTAATAACAGAATATTTAAGCCAGCATTAAAAAAAAAATTCACTGGGCATAACCAATTCAGTCTATAAATCAGACATTTTGCTCTTCTATTTTCATTCTTCAATTACATTCTGTGAACTAATCGGCAACACTTGATGGGAATATAGGATGTAGACAGACTATAATAGGTGAAGCAATCAGATCTTCACAAGAAAATTAATTTGTACAGCTGCTATTACTGTCTCATACATACACAGCCAAGAAGAAGCCCTGAGTATTGCTAATTTTGATTACAACCAAATGTCATAAAACACATTTCACTATATTCAAGGGAATGATAGCTGTGCTCATTCTTTTATCCTTTTATTTTCTTTGACATTATCTTTGTAATCTTCAGATATGCTCTTGCTTGTTTTCCTTCTTGATTTGTGAACAAAATAATTGTTTTATATCCCAGTATTCATATTAGGTTTAGTTGAACTCCACTAAAACCACTCTGTTAATTTCTGAATTGAATGGAAAGTATGTCAAAATGTCTAACGATGGTTCTCATGAGACACAATGAGACACTTCAAGTGCAAAAAGTAACAATAAAATATTTATAAGAATATTCCATCAAGACTAAATTTCTCTCATCTATCCTCATTTCAACTAGCTAAAATTCTTGCTCTCAGAAAAGCAAGCAATTCTGGCTCTGGGAAACTCTGTTAGACATTAGGATTACCATTCTGGGTGGGGTGTTGTCTTTCTGAAGCCCTCAGGTCCTTCTTTGCACTCATCACACATGTGTTGCTTGGCCCCTCCAGCAGGAGCTGGAGCTGATGGCTTGCCCATGGACTGGACCTTGTCCAGCAAACATCAAAGCCTGGCAGACACTGGCCTGTAAATGGAGCTTGGGAGGGTTCAGGCAGCTCTGAGGAAAACATCTCCGAAGGCAGACTGTAATTGAACCTCTTTTTCAGAAAGCTGTTAAAATCAACACAGAAAAGATAGTACTAGATACAAGGTATCCTGTGCTGAGCTGTGTTTGCTGCTCTCAGGGATACACACTTCTTAAGAAGATGAACTGGGGGTTGAAGGATTGTCTGGATTACTTAAATTTTAGGAATTACTTCAGGAGCAGAGTCTTTAGTAAAGCACCTTTAGCACCTGCTACAAACTGGCTCATCAGAAGTTCAGCACAAGGAGCTGCCAAAGGGCTGTTCAGTGTGGCATCAGACAGGAATGCTTAAATCTCTATCCTGAATGAAAACTAGATTTCTCCTTTGTGCAGCATTGCTACACCAGAGCAGGGTGGCAGCAGAACACTCGAGATTCTCAGAGGAAAGAACAGATATGAGGCGTACAATTGCAGCCCAGGTGAAAGGACTGGAAACCACTCACGGTGTCTAAATCCCACCATTCCTTGCACCCCTGGCATCCCTTCTCAGCTCACCCATGCTGCACATCTCCCACCCACAGAGGGACTCTCTGACAGGAGAGCTCAGTGAGACTTTCAGACACCTGGAGGGACAAAATCCTCTGCATCCGGCATTTGAATACCGTCTGGTCTCCTGAATCACTCTAACACGTCTTGTCTTCAATTTGTCATCACTGTGTAAGAAAGAAGAAAGCATTTACCTTATAACTGGCTGATTGGAGAACAAAAAGCCACATCAGTCATCAGTTTTGTATTTTATGTTCCAGCATAGTTTGACAGCATTGCAAGACATCCAGTTACGCAGACGCTCTGGGGCTGCCTTTATTGGGGTTTATCTCTCATTCTTCCTACCTGCCATTAAGAAAAAGAAAATGGGAGGATACTCAAATACTCTGAGGGTAGAAGGAAAAAAGGCGAGAAACAGAAGGTGACCAGCAGTCCTCTGACTCAACAGGAGGAGCAGGAAATCATTCTGAATGGAGCTGGGAAAAGACCAGCTCCTTGTCATAGGTATGCACCTATCTGAGTTCACAGCAGAGCAAGGATGTGTCACCAGGAAAGCTGTGTAAACAGGTGCATTCGCCACTCACTGTTAGTGCCGTAGCTCAGCAAGATGCTCTGTCTTCCCCTCTTGTGAGCCTCCCATTTTGGCTGACATTACCGACATTTCCAAAGCAGTCAGAGCTACAGACTGAGCCTGGCTTGTAGTCAGCTCCAGTTCCAAGAAATACCTGTGCTGCTGAGCACTGTCTCCCAGAGGGCACTTCCAGCAGGGCCTTCTCAGCACTGAACATCGCGCTCCCATCCTTTGGTGATCAATATTTCATTGTCCTCCAAAGCATAAAGAGAAGCCCATATGTCCACTGTCAGGGGAGAAAAAAAAGACAGAATTTTCTGGTAATACTATCCAGATCACATCCATCCTCGTGGCTGTGTTATAATACGTGCAGGTTATTTGTTAAAAACTAATCAGTTTTTATAACCACATTTATAACAAGTGTTGGATCACCTACAGCAGAGAATTGAGGCTGCCTTTTTCATTTTATGAGAGTGCAAATGCAAAGGAATACATCTGGAACTTGAATTTACAGCAGCTGCAATAAAGGCCTTTTGTTTTCACTTTCAAATAAGCTCAAAAAGGGATGCAGCATAGCCAAGCTAACTTACTAAAATAACTTTTGTACTTAATTAATAGCAAACGGAACGGCTGAAAGTGATAAATCATCCAGAGCCAGGAATGCATAGTGAAGTCTGACATGGTGTCTCTGCTTCACACCATTAAGTTTTTGTCACAGCTTTGGGGGTTAGAGACAGAGCATCAGTCTTCGCTTTAAAATAGGAAATATGTTTCATCCTTCACATTGTTTCAGTTTAGCCTTTGTATTTGATTGTAGATTACCCTTCTTATGCAGAGAGCTTATTACAGTTTTCATTTTCTCTTGTTTACATTTTCATACCAATTTTTTCCCACCAATCTGCAATTTAGAGGCTGCTCGATGACACTAATGTTAATGGCATATATTACGCTTCTGTTCCACAACAGTGCATGTTTTTTAAAAACATGAAGTGCCCATTTCACAGATGCTCTGACAGTCTCATACTCTCATCCCTGCCTCCACTCTGCAGTTATACAGAACCTTGATTTACCCAACAGGGATGTCAAGAAACCAAAAATATCTAAATTAATTCCATCCAAGGTCTTCTCTTCACAGTCTCACCACCCAAAGGGAGGGTGGTTATCCACACTTCTGTTGATGCAAACAGCCAGCATCCAAAGAGATAAAAAAACAGGGAAGAGCAGATGTCAACATGAGAAATTGTTCCCCAGTTTGTCACTGGGGAACTGTCTACTGTCAGGTTGTCATTGAAGATCACATTGGTGATTGCGAAGGAGACAAGATCCAGACAGTACATGTGTCTTCCGAGCTTAACATTCAAGTAAGGTCAGGTGGGGAGTGCTGTGGTGTTTTCAAGAATAAGGAGATTCAGGTCTTCCCTACTCAGCCTGAGCTGAGTGTTTTTCCTAAGCAAGCCTGTGAAAACACACAGCTGGCAATCCCAGTGCAGTTCATACACCAGAGCAAGGGCTTTTGTCAGGCACTCACAAAGATTTCTGAGAATTTGTAGATTTCAGAAAAGATCCTCATTTCATGGGATTTTTTTTTTTTTTTTCAAACCTCCATATGAGGCCAATACAAAGGCTCTACTCGGTGCTTTCCACAGACAACAACAGTGACAAATGTTGATCGGCCATGCTAATAATAATGGGAGAACTGTTGCTGTTCTTACTGCTGAGCAGCAAGACTGGGTCTCCTCACACTGAGAAAGTATTCAGAACCTGTTCCAAAGAAAATGGATGTTCACCTCTCTTGCTCTTTTCCTGGAAAATTAACTTCTTGCTTTCTCAAGCAGGAGCAGTCATAATTGTTGGTCAAGCACTTTGTTCCTTCAAAGAAATTTGAGTTTCCACATAGATGTGTGTAAAAGGAAGTGGTGGGGAGCTGTTAGGGGCTGTTGTGAGGAGGAATGTGCCAATATTTTCATAAAACTGTTTTTCATTACAAACTTAAACTCCCAAACATTGAAATATTTTGTATCCAGAACACTACAATCAAAAGCCCATTCTTCTGCACTTGCCTTCCATAATGGCTTTTTGTCTTATCTATTCAACATAGACTACACAGATCCCTCCCCTTCGCTCCTGGTGCTCACCCAGATAAGTGGCTCTACAAGAAACAGATTTATCCCTTGGCAGAGGAGATGGGATTCAGTATTCCTACTGCCTAATCAGGGAAACAGTTTGCCTTCTGTCATTTGTACATGTCACTACTAGTATGGTGTACCTGGGCTAATAGTAGCTACCTACTCCCTCTGAATTATGATTTTTTTTCTTCCCTCCTGTGAGGAAAACTAGTGGACTACATCAGTTGCTCAGATTGTGAAGCACAACACTGTTGAGAATGGGATGCAGCTTGCATGGACAGACCAAATTCTTGGTCTCACGTCTCTCTCATGAATGAAAACACAAAATCCCAGTTGTGCTAGCAACTTCACCCAGTCAAGCAGGAGAAATGCTATTTACTGGTCTGCTGGTTCAACTGCAGATTTTTAAAGTTGTTGCTTAAAGTATGAACAGCTGCCTACATGCATTCACAGAGGGCTTGACTCTCTTTCTGTTTTCCTAGCTACATGCAGCTGCGGAGCAGCAAACTACTGATTTTGCTATAACTTTGCACTAAACTGCTCCATTTCATCCAGGCTGTTTCTCTCTTCCATTTATTTTTTGATTAGTTTTCAGCTTGACGGGGCCCATTAGAGGCAATAATTAAGATGGGCTTATTTTAAGGTTACTCCAGATACAGGTAACTGACAGGAATTTAGTTCTTCTAAAATGCAATTCAATTCTTTGTAGTACTACAGTTGAAAAACGTTTACTGCCCCGTATTTTTCCAAACCCACAACTTTTTCTTGTAAAACTAGCAAAGGCAAAGATGGGAAGGTGGTATAGTCTGGTCCACTCACTACAGCAAGATATAAACACTTGATTGTGTCCTACCGACAGGGCTATTTTAGGCTTTAATTATATGAGTTGTCCTTGCTCATTAGCAGTGTACTAGTGAAGTGCAACAAAAGTAAGTGATTCATTGCTGACACATGGCATTTCATGAGCAGTCATTAATTAGCAAAGTAGCACTTGGATATAGATTGGCGAAGAGCATCAGTAAATGGGACTTTAATCAGGATCTCCCTTAACCCTCCTCTCCTCGTGTGCCTCCCCGGCGCTGGGAGGCTGAGCTCCCGCGGAAGTGCAGCGCTGCCCTGCAGCAGCAGAGCCCGCACCATCGGCGTCCCCAGGGCTGTGAGCATGGACTTCAACAGGCAAGAACAAGTACAACGCTTCATCATCTACTACCAGTGAGTTAATAGGAGAGAGCAAGTCAAAGGCTTCATAATCCACTACTCTAAGTTCTTTACTAGGTGTATAACAGTGCTTTAAAAAGAAAAAGAAAAAACAAAACCAAAAAAAAAAACCAGGTGAAAGTATGAAAGCAAGAGCATGAGAACAGGGCTTTCCATGCCATGGCATGCAGCCTTTTTTGTTAATACAAATGGACTTCAGTTTGATAAATGTCAGTACCATGAGAATCAATGGAATTAATGATTTGTCAATTCTGCCACAAGGCTAGGACAAATCTCTATTTTATTTTCCAGTCCTAAGAAATGGAAAATCAAACTTTTACAACAATAGAACTTTGTGATTCCTCTCCCAGCTGGTAAATGAGGCATTTATCCACATGACAGATTACAAAACTGGAGAAGGTCGCTTACTTGAAAGCACTACCCTTTAAAGTATTTCAGAGCACTGAGCACTTTCTGCATTTGTGTGGTGATTTCTGTGTATTGCTGTAGTGCAAGTATCCTTCTTGGGAGTTGTATTTACCAGAGACATATGAAACTTGTGCTGGTTTCAGCACAGGCTGATTATGTATTCAAGTTATATTTGCAGATACCTAAGGCTGCTAGCTATTAAACCAGAAAAGTATAAAAATCAAATTGTCTTTCGAAAGTTACTGTTATTTTTCTCAGCTGGAACATCAATTTAACATTTTAGGGGAACTGCTTTCTTTTTAAAGTGGTGCTGTGAAAAGAAAATTCTACTGGTAGGTGACTGAGAGCAATTTATTCATCCTGTCATATCTATGCTAAGTTCTATCACAGATAGAGTTAGTAGATAGCAGATCCAGGAGATCCCCTTCCTGGAATGGTCCTACACTCTCTGCAGTAACATATCTGAAATACTTCATCAACTTTAATTGTGAAGATATTTTAGAGATAACTTGTCAAATAGAAAATATCAGGGAGACTTTTGATTGGAGTTGCGAGGAGCAGGCATTGCTTTAGAAGAAACTACAGGTTCCACTAAAACAACCAAAGCAGGAGAGAACTCCTACTGTGAGTAGGGATCTTTGGTGATTCCTGCCCTGCCCCTACCTGTGCATGCTACAGCGTTATTCTGGACTCACAGGGGAGAGAAGAAATTATTTACAGATGCCACAGCATGCTAAGTCTACAGGGAAAGAAAACTTCTGTTTGTTATTTGGAATTCACACTAGTAATATTAGATCTGTAAATGTAAGATGGGGGCTCCAAAGCAGAGATGCTTAAAAAGCAGCTGAGCAATAAGCTCATGGGTTTCAGCAAAGGCAACCCCAGGTGCTGTTTGGAGGATAATGCCCAAGACAGTCTGACAAGGAGGACCAGGAAAGGTCAGAGGTGGTAAGATCTAGTTCTATTAACCAGATAAGTTAAGATCCATAGCAAAACTTAGCATTCACCATGAGATGTGGCCCAGCCTGGGGGGCTCAGGGGATCGATAAGCAAATGCAAAACCCATTATCCTCAGGCAGCTAGTTAAATGCTTGTTCTGAATATTGCCATCAGTTGACCCAAGCCCTTCATTTGCCTCCTGAGCCAGAGTGAGGGTGTTTTGAATTCAGCTTCACAGACAGCTGCAATGTCATGGCTGCAGACCCTGAATGGTAATTGTAAGACCGTGGCCAATGATTTAACAAACACAAAGACACTTCACCTTCTACAGTGGATAATGAAGAATAAAGGTGAAGTTTATACAGCTAGGCATGTATTCAAATTGGGCTTCCTTGCACTGTTACCTTTCTTTCCTAAAATGCATTGCTGTACAATTCCTCTTTTACAGGTTAAGAGAACAAACAGACCTCTGTCGCTAACTCTCCAGTATCCCCTACAAAAGCCACAGGTAGACAGGAAACGCTGGAAGGGAACTATGCAAGATTTTTACTTTAAAAAAGCTGACTGAAGAGTGAAATTCTACACATGCTGCAATGATTCATCAAAAGATTGCTATTTACTTCTATGCAAGAAAAAAAAAATCTTCAATTTCTTGTGCATTATCAACTTTTAAAACTAAATAGCATGCAAGAAAGAGATACTTGTTCCTTCAACATGATGATCAATCCTGTGAAAACCTGGGGAGTGTCATCACTGAAGTTCCACATTAAATGAAAAGTGTACTGTCCTTTGATATAGCCTGAGACACTTTTAGGACATCAATAACAGAAGAAATCATCAATCTTGCTGCTAAAATGTCTCAGGAGTACTACCAGGTCACTAATTCTTTAGACAAAGTAATAAACAATATAGAATTTAGTAGACGTCACAATAGATCAGTTCTAAATTTACACTAAAACTTCAGCTAACAGCTAATTTCAAACCTCTCTATTTCCTGAGGAGAAGATAGAGCAGCCTTTGCAAATTGGTAAGAAGTACACTACACAGCGAGTAAATTTTTGTGCACAGACATTAAAAAGTTTACTCTGTGAATCCATCATTTAAATTCATCCTTAGAATACCTCTAAGATTATTTATACCATTCAGCCAAACATATTCCAGACCTTTTAGAGGTGACAACTGACTGACTTGCTTCTAGTTTGTATGAGCTTCTAATCCATGGTGCTAAATTTTATTTGTGTTCTACATTTTTTTGTATTTCTGTGCCACAGGAACCAGAAGACATTTTATGAAATAAAGACCAAAGAAATTCATCACTTCAACCTGTAACTGATGCTAACTATGTATTTCAGTTCAAAACATATTGTTCTGTGAGCATGTAACAGTGTTGCTTTAAGGTCATACAGCTCTCTACCTGACACTCTAATGAGATACCATGTGGAAGCCAAGTCTTACACCCATTTGCTGCAGAATTGCTTCATCTGCTTTTGAGGCATGGAAGAGAGGAGACAGGACTGGAAACCTCCTCCAATGCTCTTGTGATCCTCTGAAATGCATTAATTGTTTCCATAAGCATGTTGGATAATCATGCTGTTAACTAGTCTTCAGACACACCCACATGCTAAACAGCAAACATTCTCATATTCTGCTCTGATTGGTTGGTAGCCTGTTCTGGCAAAGACATTGCAGGACAGTCTTGCATTTAATGATCTACCAGAGAATCTCAGTGCAGCTCCTGTTCCTGTTGCAAACATCACATGTGACCTTAGGAAACTCCTTTACTCCATCTGAGAGCTTCAGTTCTCTGTCTCTGAGAATGAGCAGAACGTCCCACACTGACACCTGGAGACTACAGTCACTTCAGTGCTGTGTATATTATGAATATAAACAAGAAACAGGCAACGGGTAAACTTCATTATAAGCTTGTATGTGTTTTCAGTTAACAGTGAATCATTCACTGCTCTAAAAGCCATGCTATATTTTAATAAAGCATATTAGAAGTGTGAGTTTTAGATGAAGTAGGATATACAGAAATTATCAGCTTGATTTGTTTTTTCCTCTTTTATGATAAAATTTACAATTTTCAGAATCAATGCATCAGTGTCTAATAAAATACAGTAAGTTCTAACTGTGCATTACAACATCATTTTTCTTTCTTGACTACACATAGTTTTACTGCATTAAAGGTCAATGGTGTGATGGTCTAACTGAGCTGCGGCAGCACTTGGCTAATGTTTGGAGGTGTCTCTAGAGAGCCCTGAATATTGCCTCAGTTTAGGGTTTCTTTGCACTTCTGAGTTTGTGGTTTTGTCAAGAAATGTACTTGGGCAGCCTTAATTCTCAGGTAAATGTGTGTGCACTGCTTGCCTGTCTGCAGCAGCTAGATCACAGATGAGGCTACAGATGACCCAGCTCTCCATCTGCATTCCTGTTGAAGGCACCAGTGCACAGAGGGATTGCTTCTCAGAAGACCAAATGAAATTAAGAGAAAAGCTGCCCATATCTAAGCATGGCACTTATCTAAGTACTCTGCGGCCATACTCCTGAAATGGGCTGATAATAACTACAACCAGGCAGACAGGCAAATACATCTGTAAAAGCCACAAACAGCTTTAAAAAACAACTTCTTCATAAAGCTTTGAAAGCTCTCACACATGTCCTTGCTGAGAAACTGGACTAAACTCCTTGTACTCCTCACCGACATGTCTTCCGCCCGCCTTGTGGAGGATGAAGTGATGTATTAGCTCTGCACTCGCCATGTCTCAAACACAGTGAACTCTGCAGTGCCAGAGAGAAGTCACAGCAGGCAGAGAAGGAGACTGAAAATGTGATACAGAATGAAATTACAACACGGGCAAAAATTGTGCCAAGAGTTCTGCCTCTGACATGTTCCTCGTCCCTATATCTGAGGTAAGGATGGTAAATTTCAAAGGGAAAAGCACAGCTACTATGAAATCAAATCAGAGTAAGCCCCAAAGGAAGGAAATATGAGACCAGCGCTGATAGATTATAGATATATCTATTTTATTTCCCTCATGGAAAGTTGTATTCCCTGAACACAGAGAACTTTCAGACAACTGATTTGGATTATACCAAGATCTCATGGGTATATGTATTGTTTCTGTTCTTTGTTTTTGATGTTTATATCCTTATTTTCATCTGTGATATAGGAACTAATGTTCTGAGAAGCCAGATTTGCCACTAAAGGTCTATATATTTGCTTGCCATATCCTAAGAAACTAGCATATATTCCCTCAGTCTCATATTTAAGAGTGATTGAGTGTGTGGTGTTATTCATTGGTCCATTTTGTTTTTTTCTTGTTTGCCTATTTTTATGACATGGTTTTGTTAGAAGAAAAAAAAAGGATACCACACTCTTCTAGCATTAAATCATCTGTTACCATTTACATATACATAGAATAGCTCCAAATATGTCTCCTTTCCCTTCTGGGTTTCAGATTTTATCTTCATATAACATCTGTACATTCTGAATTCAAGATACAACATGACCTTTATTTTCTTAGTCTGCTGTGACCTCTGGGATAGAACAAATAACCTGTTTTTCTTCATGAAAGCAAATTCAGATGTTAATTGAGCTGGATACAGCAATTGGCCGACATATAAGTGAAGTGAAAACACAAAGCTCTCAGTCAGGCTCATTTTATGAGGTTACAAAAGAAAAAAATATGGAAAAGAATTACACGTTGTCTACTATTAAAACCAGAACTGCACTCAAGCAACTGAGCACAATTTGTAGCTTGGATCCCATGTTTAGGAAATGTCCAGATCCAGATCCACCAGACATGATGGTCTTTCTGGAAGCTCTCACCACTGCCCCACAAAAAAAAAACCTGACAGATGCTCATCAGAATAGTTATAAAATTTTCTGGCTAATCTGTAACAATTTCAAAACAGACACTAAAGTCCCTGATTTAACTCACTCTGAATTCAACATCTGAGGACATCATAAAACTGGATCAGGTGGAGATTTTAAAATATAAATCATATAAGGGTATGTCAAAGTTCTGCTTTCCCAGTGATAAGAGAGAAGGAGAAGTATAATAATGGATAAATGGGTTGTGTGGGAAGATGATACAACACATTGTAGCCAGCTCCCCATAGATGGTAAAAATGACGGGCATCAAATTTAAAGGAAAGGCAGCAGAAAATACATCTTGGAGAATTTAAATGGCACAGCCTAGAGACCGTTTCATTAAGGGGTTTGAATTATCCAGTTTCTTTTGCCAAAGTTAGTGACTAAATAAATAAAAATAATTTACAAAGCCATTATTAAAACATTTCAGTTCCTGAAAACTGCTTTTCCAGAGTGTCTTTTTTATTTTTTTGGAACATAAATATGCCAATACAATTTCATTAAAGGCATAATGAAAGACAAGACCAGCAATGGTGGGAAATGGGTTCATTTGACAACCTACAAAACAAGACCTGTCAGTATTTCTCTAGCTTTTCCTAATGCCACTTTGGGCTTTGGACCACTTCCCCAGGGGAAAAAGCAGATAAAATAAATAAATGGCTTCTCTCACAGCTATATGAGAAGTCTATTAAATGGTTCTGTGGCTGTGCTTTCTAGGAACAGGCACTTGGCATAGTGGGAGGCACTGACCTCTTCTGAACTAAAATAAGTAGAATTTGGGTTCAGTTTCTGCCTCCTTCCCTCAGTGCTGCCCTTCAAGGGGGAAGCAGCAGCACGTTTCTGGAGACAAAAAAAGCTCCTGGGGAGGGTCCCTGCATTGGCAGACGAAAGAGGGTTAGTGAGGAACAGTGGACCCAAAAGGCAGGTCTGTGTTGACAGAGCAGCTCCCCAGTGGGTAGAGGCAGAGCCCCCAGGAGCTGGGCCACTGGCACTGGGTGCTGGCAAGGCTCCCTCAGCACTCAGTGGATTTCTCTTGCTCTCTTCCCTGTGGACCTGCTGCCAGCTACGAACAGAGACAGGGTACCTGACACTCTTCATTTCTTACACCACCATGGATTGGTAAGGCAGACTGTGTTTTTTCTGTCTCTGAATCCAGAAACCACAGGGTGCAGCAAAAGCAGTACAGAATTGCTAGACAACATATTTGGAATCATCTGTATTGAATCCATTGCATTTCATGGGTCTTGTTTCGATCAAAATGCTCTTTAATTCTTCACAAACTACCTCCTTTTCTAAACACACTCCCTCTCCCCACTTCTGCTACATCCCGAGGGGGAACCAGTCTAGGATATTAAACCACATAGACTGAAGCTACAGTATGGATATAGGTTTCACTACCAACAGAAGGAAATGAGAGGAAAACAGAGGAATACATATTAATTCACAACTCCCCTAGGAGAAATAGCTCCAGCCTTCCCCATATACACACTATTACTTCAAAGGTTGTCTTCATTAGAGAATATTCCCAGTGTAAACAAAGAAGTCTGTATTTACTCAATATTGGGGGGAAAAAAACAAAACACCACAACACATTTTGGCTTTGGTTTAATTGAATTCTTCTGCCCTCTTCTAACCTAAGGAAAATCAAGCAAGAAAACAGCAAACAAACAATTCATCCTTTTGCCACCTCTTACACTATATATTTTAATCTTCCAATCACCAAATTTTTGAAACCTGCAACATCATTAAACACTGTAAAAAGCCATAGAGATCAAAAATATTGTATCACTAGAGATACACAGCTCAAGCACAGGCTCAAAGGAGAACATTTTTACAGCATTTCCTAAAAAAATAAAAAATAATCCACATAATTGGGCAGTGTCTGCAGTGGGGTTGCCTCTCTCCCTGCTGGGATGGAACAAACCTCATCCAGCAAGGAATTACTCAGTGCCTGGCAGTGGGACTGGCAATAGTGTCTCTCTGTGTCATTATGACTGAGACTGGACACAGCATTCATGTCAACATATCTTGGGTTTTGAACTCCTGCAGACAGGCAGCTTTTGTGTTTGAACTCATTCATGGAAAGCACAGTTCGGGAAGGTTTATGCTTTTCTTCATGAAAGTTTTCTATTACCACTTACTATGAAATATATAGGAATTGCCCCAGTGCTGGTCAGATTGTTAAAGAATTGACTGTTCTTTCTCCATGACCTTAAAAGTGGACCCATTTCTGAGAGTTTTTCTGGTCACATGAAGGCTGGATATTAAATGAAATTGGAGAGCCTATCTGAAGTGCCAGCAAAGATGGAACATGAACACTTAAATAGTGTGAAATCTTAAAAGGGGCTTCAGAATTGTTTGAATGTGCTGTCAAAACAAAGATTCGTCAAAAAATACCATCCCCCCACAGCCCAAAATATGCCAGTCAATGCATCTCAAGCTTTTGCTTAATCCAAGACAACCCTCTGAGATCAGTCATCCTGACTGCTGCCACACCTGCCCCAGGCTGGAGATGCTGGAAGCTGTGTGGTCCCTCAGCTGGAGCCTGTCTGCTGGTAGATCCCCCCAGAGTCCTGTTTGGTGGCAGGCGCCAGCAGCTGCTCAGGGAAATTGGCATCACTGCCCATTTTTGCTGGAGGTGGCAGTAAAAGTGACAAGACCATCAGTCTCACTGAGCTGAAATGCCTTGTCCTGGGAGCTTGTCATTTGGCAGAAATTTCAAAATCAGAAAATGCTTTTACCCCAAATAACACAGAGATCAAACACAGGGAGGGAAGGAAGAAGAGGCTATTCCATATTATGGAAGCTTCTCTTTTAGGTCAGTTCTCTCAAGGGTGACAAATAACTCCACAGTACCTGTGCTTGAAAAACATGGCCTTTGCCTGGCCCCAAGGCTGCCACACCACCTTTCAGTTTCATCTCACTTGCCCCCTCTGAGGATCCAAGAGTTTTCTAATATGTTGTGAAATCAGCCTTGCCTCTTCTGAATTAGTTTGGGCACAATACTTTTCAATTAAGCAAGGCTTTCAAAAATGTATTTAAATACTTCTGATTGAACACGGCAATGAGTAAAAGCGGTTGGAAGGAGTGACAGGTCTGCTTGGGGGATTTCTCCTGCAAAGGAAATAAATAGAAGGCTGTTGGATACTTCTACACTGCATAATCAGTTTGTACCATTAGTATCCCTGGATACTGGAGTGGTATGCGTGCAGAGGGTGCTCCAGTTGGGATCATTGCTCCTCAATGGCAACAGCTGCAGTGGCATCTTTCTGACACCAGTTTCTAGCAAGAGACCCAGAGGAAAGAACAGTGGTTGATTACAAAATTGCTGTGAGCACAAAGTTACTGTCCTCTCCCCAGAGCCTGACCCCCATAAGCAAGAGCTCCCTTCTCAGGCCCTGAAAGTGCAGCTAATAAACTTCAGGTCTCTGTCCTGCCAGTGGGAGTGCTTTCCTGGAAGTGGAGACCTGGATCCTACCCCAAGTCTCAGGGCCATCCACAGATTTCACATGAAACAATGCTTGGGTAAAACACAGAGACAGCTGGCAGGCAGCAGGACAAGGTGCTGCCAACAGTGAATCCCCAGCAGCCCTCTCTCTTCCCCACACATCTCCCTCCCACCCTGCAGAGTAACAGGGATCTGCCAGCTGCTCTTTACCGACTGAAGTAACAGCTTTGAGCCTCCCTCCCAGGAAGGTCTCTCCCAGTATCGTACCCTCGTGTCCCGGGCTCCTCTGGGAGCAGGAGGCTCTCAATGAACATTTGCATCCTGAGTCTCTAGGAAAACTATCCATATGCTGTAGCACAGCTTCAGTTTCCCAAGCAGAAGCTCTTTCTACATCGCAGCTGAAGCAAAGCTCTGGAGGCTTTTTGTGGTGCAAGATCCCCCACTAACTGAGAAGTGCAGAATGGGTAGGAGCTGGGTCCAAGTCTTTCACCAATACACAGTAAAACAAAACCTCCACAAAAATATTCCAAGTCTATAATGTTATTTGCATGCATTTGAATACTGCTCCCACTTCATGAACCACTTCAGAACCATGTCTGTCTTCCCAGAAGAGACTTCCCATCCTCCACATCAATACATTTAATTCTCCACTGTTCTGGTGTCAGAAAGGACATTGTCTGAGACTGTTACAAAACACATCAGTAAAACATATGCCTATTATGTAAATTTATATGAATGCAGTGGAACTGAAAAGCTGTCAGTATGTTAATATTATTGGAAACGCATCTATATGTATAGACACATGTAACTATATTGATACACTAACTATACGTGTGAAAGCCAGCCCACTGTTGCCAGTAGCAAACCTCTGTGGATCCAAAATTACATAGAAATTTATTTTATACATTAATAGATTTACAGGTATTCTAAGTGAGATTTTTGAAGACTATCAGGAGGACTTGGCATCCAAATTCCATATGCAGTCTGAAAACTTTTTGCTTTGAAAATTTGTCTGTGTAGTCAACTGCATTGATCAGTTGTCATACACAACTGCAAGTTGTTGTCAAATTATTGTTTATTAGCTGCAAATAATTGCATGTGGACATTTATATGAACTTTATTCATGGACATATTTTCCCAGGAAGCACACCTGTGGGTGCAAATGTACACATCCCATCCTGACAATTCAGTCCTTATCTTGTACCTGCTACTTACTCCCTAAACAAACAAAAAATAATTAAAACGCTTTTCCCCAGACTCCCCCTGGAACAATATCTAAAATATACTGTTGGTTTTATCCCCAGTGAAATCTTGAAATAAAACAAGCAAACCCCTCAGATGAACTCCCCAGGCTTGAGCAGATTTAGCTTCATTTTCCATAGTCTGTTGTGGAGCTGCTGTTCCAGGGAAAGCAGCAGGTCTTGATCTTGGGCTCTAACAGATGGCCCCAACAACGTGACAGTAATAGCATCTGACATGTGTTGTTTCAATGATCACTCTAACTCTCGGAGAAGTATGCAAGCATTACATACCGTGTGCTGCTTCAGATTGTTATTTTTGGCATGCCTCTGCTGGCATATGTTACGATGAACCATTCACAACATCTTACATTTCCATCATAAAATAAAAGGGGAGGGTGGGGGGGAAGAGCATAGGTCTCTAAGCCTATCATTTAACCTTGTTCCCTATGTAACATTTCCTTTCCATATGGGTCAGCCCCACAGAAACCAAAATCCCAACTGCATTTTGAGGGATTGTCTCTATTATAAGAAGCAGAGTCCTGGGGATGGTAGAGAGACAAGTTGATGGAAATATTTATGGCCCAGCTCTTGGAGTGTTTCAGTGACACGTAAGCAGAGTTTTCTACAATGTGCATTAAACAGTGACAATCTATGATCTGAAAGCCACCTGGCAATTAGGGAGCTGTGAGGAGAGGAATCAGAAGGGACTGAGTACCCCATGGAGGTGCAGCTTTCCTGCTAATTGCAGGGGTAATGAACACATCCCCTTTCAAGCACAGAGGATTTTCTTAAGGAACTTGTGATTTTACTCATTGCCAGGTTTAACAAAATAGGATTTCAGGCAAGGAAATGCTTTCAACAGCAAGCAGCAAAATCTAGCTAAAGTAGAAACATCAATGATTTTCACTGAGTGCAAGTCGTTGAAATGTCTTAGCATCATAAACTACTCTTGATTGCTTTTTTCACAAAGGAGCTGCTGCCAAATAGAGGACAGACAGCAACAGGGAAACCCATCTCAGCTCCTTTCCTCCTCAATTTGCAGTTACACCCTCTACCATTTTTCCCCCTAAAAGCTTATCTAGCTCCTCATAAAATTATTTATTGTTATTGGTACGTGGGTTATTTATTCAGTTGAAGGACAGGCTCTGGCAGCCCTCCCTCCAGGCCCTTACCTCTCCTTGACGCCAGCTGAGGCTGCCTTTTCCTCTTTCCTCTTGCTCAGTCTCACTCAGCTCCTGTAGCCCCATCTCCCCTTTAGAGTCCTGTGCCTTTTTAAGTACCTCTTCTCCTAAGCAGGGACTCCTTTTAGTGCATCTTAAGGGGCTCTTAAGCAGAGAGGTGAGAAAAAGCTACAGCACATAGAGAGAGGTGAAAAAATCATGGGGCTTGGTTGTTAGGTTTAAAAGAAGAAAGCCAAACCTTGCAGCACAGCCTTGAACTTTCCTCTACACGAAGAGAAGCATTGCGTGCGTCTGTAAGAAAGGTACCAAAGCTCAGGCACACACAGCTGTAATACTCACACCAGAAGCATTAAAGAAGAGACATTTCAGGAGTCACAGCCGCCAAAGGTGGCCACTTCTTTCTAATTCTGACTACAGATCATAAGAGGGGCTTAAAAATAATGGAAGCTAAAAGTGCAGAGTCCCATTCAAGTGACATCAAGAAGTGTCTGACCACAGTGTATTGAAAATCCATTGGGAAAAGGGAAGGGGAAATGCAGGGAAGAGGAGTTCTGCAAAAGCACCTGAGCACTGAAGGAGCCATTATGATGAAGACAAGGCCAACTAGACCAGTGCTCTTTGGACACAGGGAAGACAGAAGTCTTGAGCCTCCATGGAGCTGCTGAGGTGTTAAAGCCAATGCCAACATCCCCAGTTACCAGTGCTCAGGATATTTACACATACTCACTCACACCAGTCTCCATGACAGCTACTACAGCAGGAGTGGTGGGACAAGGCAGAAGAGTCAACCAGCCTGCTTTGCAGGAAGGACAGTCTCAGATGGGCTTAGGTAAAGATTTCCACCTCTGGCAGTAGAGCAATACATGAAGGAACTGCCCTCAGGGGAAGTTGCAAGGGGTGAGCCAGACAGAGCTTCAGCTACCGTTTGTTCCACAGTCACAGGATGGGCTCAATCCATCACTCACATGCAGAGGATGGCTGATACCTCCTTCCTTTCTGTATCATTGCTCTTCACATGACTTTCCTTCCCTTCATACCCCTTCCAAATTTTCAGATAAAACATTCATCAATAAAGCAAGTGGCCCCGGCATTGAGTGAAACCAAGGAGTGTGAAGCTGGCACTTCACTGAGATGGATGGGGTGGAAAGGCTCATGCTTTTCTGTTAAGGCTGTCTGCAGACTCAGACAGACAACATTATGTTAATTAGGCTGTGGGAAGATTTTCTTGGCAAACAAAACAGAAAATCACTTGTTTGTTAACAGAAACTTAGATTTGGTACTTTATGATGCAGTACAGTAACGCCAGTCTTCTCAACTCATCAAATAGCTGAGTCTTGGACACAAGGAAGTTATTTTCTATGCAGTTACAGAGAGAAACTGTAACTTCTCCCTATACAAAAGGAACTTTTCCAGGCAGCTCCAATCTATGCTCACGTCTTTATAGTTCAGTACTTATTTAAGAGCTGTTCTAGTCCGAGAATTATCTTTGTAGAAAACAGAACAGTCAGACTCCATATTTACAGTTTTCCCAGAGACTTTCAGATCAACTCACCTTATTAAAAGTAGAAAGAACATAATTTCTTTTTCCCAGATTACCTGCCCTGAAAATTCAGCCTGGAACCTAAAATTCAAGAAAAGGCTGTTGTAGCTTTGTTTTCCACTATCCCAGGAATCATCGGTAACGATCTAAAACGTAGTCAGGAGTATTAACCATTTTAGTCAATGCTGTGGTGCCCCCAGGATACGTTGGAAGACTACAGTCAGCTGTAGGTCCCTTCTGCACTGATTTTTTTTTTAAATCAGGGTAAGATAGCTTTCATGCTAATTCAGATTCCCACTGTACTTCTGTGAGGAACACTCACTCTAAGCAGTGGTAGCTAAGCTAAAGGAAAAGAAGTAAAATCCAAGTAACCATGTCCTGACACCAGGCTTTGTCTTGCTCCCTCCAGTTCTTGATGCAGAGAGTCAGAGTTCGTAGCAGAAACAGACCATGCATCGGTGGCTGGGATGTCCAGCCCAGATGAGAGATGTTGAGTTTTCTTTTTTCAGGCAGAAGACCTCTTATGTCTTTGGTCAGTCCTGCTTCCGTATGGCCACTGTATTTTGGAGAAGGAGAGAGGTAACTTTCCCTGCCTGAGTTTTAAAACGGAAAGAACAAAGACTCCTAATTTTGAGAAATTAGTCCTCCTGGTTCAAATCAACTTATTCATGACTTTCAGGAGGCTTGCTCAGGGAAATGTCTGTCTGGAAATCACAGTCAGTCTTAGGCTGCCAGCTAGTTCTGACAATGGCACTTCTGGGTGTTTCCAGAGATTTAGGCACAGGGAAATGCCACAGTCAAGGCTTGTGGCACTTAAGGAATTCAAATACTTCTAGGGTGTACATGGGAAAGGAGATGGGATTTTCCATTCTTTTCAGCTAGGGTGTCTACACTTTGCCTAACCTACAATTTGACACCTCTATTTTGGCATTGATGCCTAAATTCAGGAAAAGACCTGTTGAAGACACAGATATTCTCCTACCTGTGAGAAACTGGCTACTGCTTTAATTAACTCCTACACCAACAGAAAATTGACAGCCTGATGTCAATGCCGATGATATTACAGTTGACAGTAAGTGCCTCTCCATTCCATAATGAGGCTGATACTTTATTCAGTGCCTGGTGAAAGCTAGAGAACAGGCAAGATTCAGCTGGTGGAAGATGAAAATGTTACTGGGAGAAGCAATCAAGGAATATTATAAACAACCTTTGGATAGGAGGAGAATGACTTAGGTTTGCAACTGAAAGGCCTGGTTAGATGCCCAGCCAGCACCTGACAATCATACAGCTGCATTAGCAGGCATGGGGTCTCTCACCTCCAGCTGGTCAGGAGCATGAAAAAACACTGTCCATTACATTTATTATTTCCTGATTATTCTATTTACAACAGTTTTCCCCAGGGAGTCCCCTGGAGGCCTCTGAACAAGCTGCTGCAGAATCACTGAACGCAGCAGTTGTAGTGTGGAGGCTCCTACTGTAAGCACATGCCTTGGGCACTCAAGAATCTGCACTGGCAAGCTGTTAGTTTTCACCTATAATTACCAAAATGGCTAGGGATCTGCCCGCCTGCGAGACACTTCTCTCCCCAGGTGATCAGACTGTCACAGTGGCACTCAGCGGATGCACTCAAGCTGTCGCCTTGCCAATTTAAGTAAGAGCAGGACCTGCTTGCAACGAGTTTTGCTGAAGAGGGCTTCAAGCTTTCAGATATTTTCCCTTAGCTTGAACAGAAAAGAAAAACACCCTGGACTCTCAACTTTTACAAGTACTCCATAAAATCTAATAAAGCTTTTGCAGTGGTAAAGATGGGGCATGCAATCAGTATTTGTGAGTTGGACAGATTTTTGTTTATCTACATTTCACTGTTCAGTACTTTGTCTGTAAATAAAAAGGGCAGCACTGTCTTATGCATCCACAGCAGCAAAAATGAAGGACAGTGTCTTTCTGGAGAACTGTAAGGGGGTGGGGTGAGAAGGGAACACAGGACACTGACACTGACAAGCAAATGAAATTAATGGTAAGACTTGCGCTGGCAAAGAGATTTTACTTTTTAGAGTGGGACACAAGAGCCCTCCACATTTTCATTAACAAAAGAACTCACGAGCTACTATTTCCAAATGATCTGCCCACAGTGTTCAAATCAAACACCCAAACTATCAACACTGTGGGAACAAAAAGTGTTGCTTGAGCTGAATTTAGTTCTTTTTTTTTCCTTTGTAAAGCACCACACATCTTAGCCTGATACTCATTGTCCCTACAACTCTCTATCTGATTTACATTCACATGCCAATATACCTGGTATCAAATTTGTTCACATCATTTCCTTGTAGACCCCAAGAGCTGAGCATAGAAAGTTAATGTTGGTAGCTTAATGCCTTGAGAAGGAGGATTAAAAGCCGTTCTTCTGGCATCAAATTAACCCCAGCTTGTTTGAATGTAAAGTACACAGCAAGAGGTGAGTCCCTTCATCCTTATCAGGCAGATTAAATATGCCCAGATATACAGAGATTGAGATTAGCATGAATTTACATCAAGCCGTGTGAACAATACAGCCCTATGTGGAAGAGAGGCCTGTATGAGGGCACACAGCACGCACACCACCCACGGGCAGTCCCTGCTCAGCAGCAATGGTCACGTTTGCTCTGTGTAATGGATGAACAGCAAATTAACTGACAGAGTTTTCACACTAATTTTAAACAGATCCTTGAAATTAGGTGAAGTCTAGATAATGAGGTCAAGAGATTGAGGATATGAACTTATTGACTCTGGATAATAATTTTCTCAGTTTTCACTCCATTCATAAAGCCATAGCTTTGGTATATGTCCTACTTTACCACCTCCAGAAACTCAGGAGAATGAGGTCACATCTGGAAACTCCCCTAACCCAAGAGATTTCCAGCACCCTCAGAGCACAGCAAAATGACCTGGGCTTTGGGATTTGACACCCAAAGCACTAAGAAAATTCTTCTGATCTTATTCTACAGTGGGAGGATCTTCACAGGATTCCTCTGCTGAGCTGTAGGAAGTGTTAAGATTCTTTACCTAAAGTTGCAGCACACTCTCAGGAATAAACCATCATCAGGCTTACAAACCAAATGAGCTACAAGTCACTGATGCCTTTCGTAAAATTGCATGCTTTCATGCAAAAGTTTGTTTTACTTTACCTGCTTAAGTTTGCTTTAGCCCATTTGTGGGAGATCAGAAGAGATCCTGCTCTGTTGGGAACAGAGCATGCCAGTTAATAATGTGTGGTTAATGTCTCAAGCAAAAGCATGGAAGATGATCATAGAAGAAAAAATTAAGCAGACAGCACTGTGGGTCCTACCACAAAAATAAGATGCAATCTGCAACATTATCCACATTTGGGTTAGAAAGAGACGGTGGACCTTCTGATGGCACCATTTTTACAATGCATTAGCAGCAGCTGTGAGATGTCCTTTCAGTGTCTCAGCACAGTTGAGGTTGGAAGGGACGCCTCAGGATTCTTTAGTCTGATGCCCAGCCCAGAGTAGGATCAGCCAGAGCAAGTTGCTCAAGGCTGGGTACTGCCAAGTTTTGAGTGCCTCTAAGGACACAGACTCCACTACATCTCAGGACGACCCATGTAAGTGTTTTGTCACCCTCACCATAAAAAGGTTTTTCTTCCGTTCAAGTTCCATTTCCTGTACAGCAGCTTCTGCCCCTTCTTGTCACGGGGCACTCCTGAGAGGAGTCTACTCCTTCTGCTTCATCCCCATCTCCCATCAGGCAAGCATACCTATAAAAAAATTCCCCCAGAGTCTTCTCTTGAGCTCTCCCACCCTCTCCTCAGCCAACAGATACTCCAGCCTGTCCTTGTGTCCCACACTCTGAACAAGCACGAGATCCTTTGTTCCTGTCGCATGCACCCCGTGTCCCAGGTGTCTCCACTGTGCACAGCAGCTCCCAGGGCCCTGCTGTGCCCTTGCCCCGAGCAGGGCCTCCCTGCTCCCCAGGATGGGCTCCTTCCCCCTTCTCCCTCTGGGACTGTATGGCTGCCAGCCAGCAAAGAGGGCTGGCACCTCAGCAGGATCAGTGGGTGCTGGGGGTACAAGGATGTCCACAAAGGAGGGAGGAGAGGAGAAGGAAGTCCTGGTGCCACCCTGTGCTATGGCACCTACCAGGGGTGTACACCTGGCCTTTCCTTCCCCCTTCTGCCTGACCAGACCAGAGAGGGAGCAGGAACTAAAACGCCACCCAACCTTTGCCTGGGTATGGCTGTATTTGCTGGTTTCACAATTTCAAAACGCAGCCTGTGGCTCTGCCTCCTCATGCTCCTGCACACACCTCAGCTCTGGGATGTCACTCAGGAAATTATCTTCCTGGCCTTGCCCTGAGCCAGTGCCTGACCCCCAGGGACTCTCCCTCACCAGGAGAGCCCCCTGTGCCCTTTGAGAGGACGTGAACCACTCCTCACCATCAGAAGTTCCCTCTGGTTAATTACCCCCCTTTAATGTTGCAGCAGTAAATTTTTTCTCAGGATTATATAAACAATGCCTGTCTCCTTATCTACTCAGGTTCCAATCTAGCCCCTCATCACCATACTTTCTGGGCTGTAATTATAACATTATTAATGGTTACCCAGCCTCTGTGAAGTAAAGTAATCTTGACTACACCAGTTAATCAATACTTGGACAAATGAACTAAGCTTTTCCCTGGGCTAGGACAAGTAATTGTAATTATGAGATGTGATCAGATGGTGAAGTGCAGCTACTAACACACGCACTGGCAGAGAAGTGAAGTTTTAAATATCTATCAACAAGCTCTGTTTTCTCAGATACAGTATTTCTTTAAGTCCAGTTAAGCAGTTGTCTGAAGCCATTAGCTTTAGCTAATCAGTTCTCATCCTTCTGAGAAACGACAACTGAGATTCTAGCGGACTGACTATTGCGACCCCTTGCTGGCATCATTGTCCATCTGTCTGTGCGAACACTGAGCAGAAGGTATCACATTTGCAGTGAGGTCAGAGGGCATCTCAGGGAAAAGCACAAGAAGGCAGAGTGGATATGGACCAAATAAAAATGTACTACAAGTCTTGAACACTTTGAGGCATCTGCTAGTCAATACGGGTTAGTTACATTATGTTTGCTCTGTTTTCTGCATGAGAACCACACACGCAGCTTTGCAGAACCCTGGGCTGCAAGTACAACACAGGAGACCATCAAAAAATCTGCTCAGAAGATAATCTGGCCTCTTTTTAGTTTATGCGTTCTTATGAATACACACCAAAAACCTGCCTTGTCTAACTGAGGAGACACACACAAGATTAGCTGGGCAAATGGTCATTTAAATGCAGAAGGGAAGGCGGGCAATAGAATATTGATTTGCTTGTGTGCTGGTTTTGGCTGGAATAGAGTTAATTTTCTTCACAGTAGCTGGTGTAGGGCTCTGTTTTGGATTTGTGCTGCAAACAGTGTTGGTAACACAGGGATGTTTTTGTTATTGCTGAGCAGTGCTTACAGAGCACCAAGGCCTCTTCTGCTCCTCACACCGCCCCACCAGTAAGGAGGCTGGGGGTGCACAAGAAGCTGGGAGGGGACACAGCTGGGACAGCTGACCCCAACTGACCATATGACATGATGCTCAGCATATAAAGCTGGGGGAAGAAGAAGGGAGGGGAGGGACCTCTGGAGTGGTGACATTCATCTTCCCAGGTAACTCTCACATGCGATGGAGCCTTGCTGTCCTGGAGATGGCTGAACACCTGCCTGCCGATGGGAAGCAGTGAATGAATTCCTTGTTTTGCTTTGCTTGTGTGTGAGGCTTTTGGCTTATCTGTTAATCTGTCTTTATATCAACCCACGAGTTTTCTCACTTTTACTTTTCCAGTTCTCTCCCCCAGCCCATCATGGGTGCGTGAGTGAGTGGTTGCACGGTGCTTAGTTGCTGGCAACTTGTTTGCTTTAATCTTCTAAAAAGACTAGAATAGGTTAGGTTTTGTTTAGAGCTTTACAGATCCCAGTACTGGGAAATGTCCAACAGTGAAGGACGTGTGCAGGCTGCAAGCACTCAGGCAAATGTGTGGAAGTAGATGTACAGTCTGTCATCTTACCACAAAACATTTTTCAGGAATCTGCAAGAAATAAAGGTCCTTTCTGCAGTAGTAAAGACAAAACAGTCCCATGAAAGGGAAATACAAGTCATCTTTCACCATGCTGTAGTGCTCCAGGCAATTGAAAATAAGGTTACAAGAGGGAATCACAGGGAACAAACGCTGTCTACAAGTTCTGGAGTGAGAATGCCATGGAGGCTGGAAGTGCAGCAGTTACTCCCTTGAACTTGGTGGTGCTGGAAAGGAAAAGTTTCTGTTTGCACCACTTGCTTACCAACAGAGGAAAAAATTTTTTCTTTTATTCCCTCAGTTTGAGGTTTCCTTCCCTTGTCCTATGCCAAATAGAAAGCAGAAACTCAGGAATTTAAGGGAATCCAGAGAAATCTTCTGTAGCTCCTTCGTCACAGCAACAGCTTTGTGCAAATTCTGCCCAGACTTACTTTAAGGTAGCCCTGGGACCACCATAATCTATACTCCTCAGCTCAAAATCTAACTACCAAGGACCACCACAGCCTGGTAACATTTTGGGCAGATTCCTCCTGCACCTTCAGATACATGATTTATTACAGAGTGAAAAAAAATGGCAGATTTCCCTTGAATTCAGACCACTGCCAAAGTTTGTCTGGAACTTGCTAAGGTCAGTAAGATACAGGATGAGAGTTATCCAGTCGACTGGAGACACCTAGTAACACTACATCTGCAGGAACTACCCAAGGCTAACTTCACAATGAAAAGCACTCGCAGGCTACAGAATTTCATTTCATTCTGAAGTAAATACCTCATAGGACAAATTTGCTCATTGCCCCACATTCACTCCGGCAATCCAAGGGGAATGCTGCATTTCTCTGTTTTACAGGCAGCAGGTCATTTGTACCACTGCAAACCCCAGCCATGAAGCCAGTACTGCTGGTTTGCCCAGAGAGGACAGCAGTAACATCTAGAAACTCAGCAGACATTTAACCAAGCACCTCTATCCTAGTGTCATTGAAGGAAGTAGCTGTGGGACTGAGGATTCTCCTCCTACGCATGCACAGAGGTACTGATAGTTTAGGATTTAATAGAAGCTAACAAAAAAAGAGCATTTTTTTTCCTTAATATGATAAGATTAGGTAACTCAACTCTTCTGCTATTGATAAGCTTAAATCTCTCCCCTACCAATGTTGTGTAGGCTGGTTCTGTTTATATTTTTGTCCCTTTTCCATTGTAACTGTAGGAAAAAGGCAGATGCGTTCCCTGTGCTATGCAGTTCCCATTTGGGTCTCCAGGAACAATGAGCAAAATGGGTGCTGTGAAATTCATGCTCTTCAGTTGCTCTGAAGCCACTGACAGGTGCCATTCCCAACAAGGCAAGTTCCCTCCACTGCCCATCCTGCCTCCTCAGCAAGGTCCTAGATTTCAGCACCCACACTTGTGGCTCCTGCTGACATCAAGTTAAGTATCTCTCTAACTAAAAGCATTTTTAGCACCAACTTTATACTCATTGTTTGTGGTGAGCATGCATAAGTGGTAGACTCAGGTTCTTCCATGAAGTGACAGTCTCATCACCATCTAGCAGAGGGGGCTGCAACAAGTAAGTGCTGTTACTGACTTCTAATTTTTTTTTTTTTTTTTTGTATTTTAACTATGTAATTTGAAATAAGACTCCTAAATCCTCAACTGTGCAGACTATTACCCTTATTAACAGCTTTCATAGCCATCTTTATAGCCATTGCCTTCTTCCAGCTAACCCGTTGACTCTCACTGGATTTTAAAAGCTCTACTGAATTTATACGTTGGGACAGAGATTACCCCTTTTACAATATATTCGTCCAGAATCTCCTTCCAAATAGCCCTGATAAACACTAATATATCGTAAATAGTGTCCCTGCCAATGGCATTGGGGGTTGGAACTAGATGATCTTTAAGGTCCCTTCCAACCTAAAGCAGTCTACAATTCTATGAATATTAACAAGGGGCTAATTACACTCTTAGGGAAGGCTGTTCCTAGATCTTCCCTCATTCAAACACTATCACCCCTTGAGCTAGAAATGTATGCAGTCAGGGCCAGCTCACAAACATTTCCAGATTAAAAACTGAGACTCCTTATAGTCGAAGTGATTTCTATTCTCAATAAAACTGGGGTTAAAGGCAGAAAAATGTCATCCTGTCTTGTAAAGCAGCTTAGCACATTTACCAAATGCCTGTGGGAGAAGCATCCCGTTTTCACCAGAGCTTTATGTAGCCAATTCAGCTGTAACAGTTCTGGCTACTTTACTATCGACAATTTGACAAGTGGACTCAAACACAAGATGTTTTGTGATTTTCTTTCACAAACCTGGATGGGGACAACATCAACTAGAAATTGAAAATGGAGTTCCATTGGCATTTTTCTTTTGGATCTATTCTCCCAAGGAATTTAACTTCATTTTTAGAGGAGTGTTCCAACAGACCGCTGGAAAGATAACCCTTGCTTCATTTCCCTTCCCTCCAGCCTTAAACAACCAGGACTCATACAGTTATTTTTATTCTTTCCAGATACCGCAGCCTGGCCTGTTTATAAAATGTAAGAGGTAGACAGATAATTGTACTATTTCACTAGTAAACAGGGAGCTGAATATGAAACTGAGCTCAGAATTGGAAACCCTGTCAGAGTGTTGGTGAATCATTGTATGAAACAAATTGTTCACTTTCTATCCAGCCCATTAACTACAAGGATGGAAAGAAATGCTCTCACAACGCATAATGCTGCAATTTCCTATATTCACTTAGCACTTCCCCTTTCCCTTCTGCAGATCAGAAGCATTACATTTGAGATTTAATTCGCTCCTCTAACCACATTTTCATTCCCAACTCTGACAAACCAAGCTATCGCTTGGTGAAAATGCAACAGCTTTTGCAGTGTTCATGAATACAGTGCTCTTCCTCTCCTTTGGAAATAACGTAATGGCAGGAAAACACAAAAAAATTATATACAGGACCCTGCGCCTATCCAGATGCAAAGAGCCTCCCTTTTGAGTCTCCTCAGCGTTTTGAGAGATGGCCTATCAAAACTGAATTCACACAAACCCCACATCATTTGTATGACAGATTTTGTGCTGACATTGTGATGAGAAAATCAGTACTTGCCCATGCCCCCTTTCCTTGTGTTTCTAAGTCTGGGAGAACTTGCTGACATTTTTAATAGTCTCCCAAGCGTTAGTCTTTCTAAACACGCTGCCCAAAGCCATTCTGACTCTGAAATGGAGCAAGGAAGATTGTATCGGTCCAGCTGAGAGCCCTGACTATCCCAGAGTGCTTCACTCCAGCAATGAGGCTGGGTTTGCCATCCTGGGCAGAATGCTCTGCTACCACACTGTATTCATGCTCAGACCTGCACCAGGCTGCCCACTTCTTCATGGCAACGTCCTGCAGAGAAATAGCCCTGGGTGTGCACAGCAGTGAGAGCTCACACAGCCCTTCAGGTCTACCATTTGCTATTCCTGGCCTCAGAGAAGAGGGGGACAGCTGAGATGAATACCGGCACAGCTTCTGCAGGATGACTGCAACGGGATGGAGGCCTGGAAAGGATGACTGTGTCACCTCTGTCCGGTACCTACAGGGATGGTGTTGGTGGGTCTCTACTGTGGGGTTTTTTTTCAAGCAGAAGCCAGGCATGAGAAGAAAGGTTTTGAAGGAGAGCTATGAAATAAAATTCTTGACACTTTTCAACCTCTTTTTGCTACCTTTCCTGCACATATGACAGTATATGTTAACTGATCCTGCTACACAGACACCCACAGGCAAAGCCTGAGGAACTGTTCTGTAAAAACAAGTCACAGAAGACAAACAGTGGTCATTTGAGGCCACCGGAGCAGCTAGAAGTGGGAGCTCTTCTCTAGGACTCAGGTAGCTTTGTAACTTCTGCCCCGTCAATTAGCGTCAAGAGTCTTCCCTTGGATGTATGAACGGTGCCGATCAACACTGGCAGGAAGCAATAACATCTTGGAAAAGATCAGACCTCGTTGCCTCTGCATCTTCTGTGCACTGGATTTTTATTCTGGAGATAACACTGCCAGAGTGGCTTTTAAAAAAATGCCTGCAAATGAAATAAGGAACAGATCTTGTGTGCCTGACTTAAAGCTCTAGCTCCTGCTCCAGCAGATGCAGATCTATCTCAGAAAACAGGGGCTGGATTGAGACCCGAAGGTAAAATGTAGCCTTTCAGTCCAGCAGCTATGAAATCTGTTTTGAGCTACTAATTGAACTGACTGGCACTGGCACTAAAATGCCTCTTGCAACATGTGCTGGTTTTGCAGCAATTGAGATTTTGATTCCCTGGTTCCCACTTGATGTGAGACACTTGCTTTTTCATAACCTACCTGCCAGTGATCTATCAGGGATAATCAGTAAAAGGGAATTCAACCAAATTGATCCTCCAGACAACTTCTGCTAGAGTAGCAAATCCACCGTGTGCATAACCTTAAACCCAATTAGCATTAACTGGCCCAATTAGCATCAACTGGCCTTATTCACATCTCTGAGGTTAGCCACGCACTGCAAAGAGGGACAGTGAGGAAGGGTAGCATTTTAGGTGTACCCATCATTTGTCAAGCCCTGTGAAATGACAGTATCACACTTTCCGCATTATTTTACTTCCACATAAAGTAGCAAGACTGGGTAGGGAGTTTGGTGGTAACAAGAGAATCTTGAGGCAGAAAATGCCAAGAACATCAACTATTCCATAATTAACATATCTTAGTAATCCTTACAGAAAAATAAAATAGTAACACATTTCAAAAGGTATTTTGCAAAAGAAATAGAAAACAAAACTGATTTCATAGGAAATAAAAGTGACTTTATTTGTGCCACGCTGGTCTCAAATCACCCACTTCGACTCCTGTGGGGAAGCAGTGCTGTTTGGCTCTGGAGTGCTTTATTGCTGCTCTGTTATCAAAATTGTATTCATGCTGGAGCTCACACAGAAGCCAGTGATGTGGGCGTATTTGGGTTGTGTTTTGGGTCATGTGCCAGTTTAACACGGACTGAAATCTACCTCCTGCTGCTTTGCAAACTCAATTCTTCCCCTCCAAAGCTGGAGTGTGGCAACAGCAGCTTCTTCTCCATTATTTTTCCTGGATATTTGAAATTTCTAACTACATTTTGAAAGCGTCCACTTGAATATCCATCACCAAACTGCATTTTAAAGTACGTGACTATGCAATCCACTTCACACTTATTCCACCTGAATAGTCCACTCTGGGCAAAATCCCCAAGAAGGTGCCTTCACTTATTTTTAGTCTCACCTTAACATCTCAACTGCTGGCAAAGAATTATAAATTCTTATTCCAAGGTGTTAGAGAGCCCTTTTAAACTAAATGTAGTTGTTGTAAGATGTTTTAAATAGACATCACTGAATTTTATTTTGTGTTTACTTACCTTTTCTCCAGGACCAGATACAAAATGGAACAACACAAATTTCATGGAGTATTTCAGCTGAGGACATTATTTAGTCTCTAAGTTAAGTTAGAAGAAACTGCCAACAAGAGTGCCAAGGACATCTCTACAACCTTTACTATGTCAGCTAGAGGGACTCACTACTAATAAATATTTGCTAGTGTAACCAAAATCTCTCTCCTAGCTCCAGGTCTCAGCTGAAGCCCAGAAGAGGAATATGTCACCTCTTTGTCACTGAGAAGGCAAGAATTTGTCTGTGAAACATCTCCAGAGCTGGAGTGACTGATAGCAAAGAGCCAAGCCATTGTGTAACAATACCAGGATTACTCCCTGTCCTGTCTCAGCTAGGGTGGCGTTAATTTTCACCAGAAGTTGGGAGGGAGCTACAGCTGGGACAGACAGGTGATCCAGCCAATAGATTATCTGACATCATGCTGATGGTATGCCTGTGAAGCGTGTTTTGGGAGAGGGTCCTGGATCACATTAGGAGCTGAAGGGGTCTGTGCTCTGTATCACTTGCTTTACGTATTATTACTGTTGTCTATTTCTCCTTCTGAGTTGTTATATTCAATTATCCTTATCTCAACCCACAGAGTTTTGTATTTTTCTCCCTCTTTCCTTCCCATTTGGGAGGTGAGTGAGTGCCCCTGTGGTGCCCAGCTCCCGGCTGGGTCTAAACCACAATAGTCCCTCTGCAAATTATTTGGAAACATGCCAATGGTTCCTACTGAACTAGAAGGGAAGCTGCCACATTTCTAGAAAGACATAGGCTGCCCCACTGAAACAAGAAGTTTCCAGGTCAGGGTGGAAAGCTGATTTCCTGAGTGGAAGGAGCGTTGCATTGATCTTCACCTGGCCCTTAATGCGACACCGGGCTGAGCAGCAGGTGTGGTCCCAGAGTTCCCCGGCCAGCTCTGCCAGGGGCCTGCCCCAAGGCTCCCTTCTGGACCACACCAGCAGGTTTCTTTCCCTTGGAAGCCAGGGGAGTTGGGGAGAACAGGCTCCTCTGTGCCTGGATTTCAGCAAGACACAAAGTTGACGTGTGTCTGGAGCATTCAGACTCAGGATCTTGGAAGAGCTTCAGGTTCTCCAGATTGTTCAAGTGGGCACTGTCTTCCTGACAGCCCAAACGCAGGCACAGATAAGATGAAACCTTCCAACATTTATGTTTATAAAGTTGAGCAGCTTAAAAACCTGTTTTCAAAAAGGACAAACGCTGGTTGCTGACTATCAATCCTGCCTCTAGATAGCTGTAACTAGCAGGTAAGTCATGCACAGAGGTCTCTCAAATGACTTATGAGCTTAAAAAAGAGCATGATAGTCAGCATTTGGGGTTACACTCAGACCATGGGTCCAATTCGTTCCCTAAAGGAATACAGAAGGACAAAGAACCAGTCTTTAGGGCCATTAAAAGACTGAAGGAGGTGGCAGAGGTGCAGGAGATGTACAAATACTTGGCAGTGGTGGCCATTGACCATTACAGCTTTTGTGAACCAGCCAAAGCCCTTTGATGAGCAGGCTAAGCCCTTCCCAGGCAATTGCTCTAAGGGGCTTCAAAATAGAATGTAGTCTCTCCCCTGGCCTCCAGATGGGACCAGCTGTGCTAATACCACTCCTGTATTATTCCTATATTTCTGCAACCTAACCTGTTCTCTTAAAAAATGATGGAGGCTCTGCTGTCTCGCTAGGCAATCTCTCCCCTGTACTTCACTGTTAGATAACTCCATACTCCTTTCCTGCAATGTAAGTCCATTAGTTCTTCAGGCTGGAGAACAGTTACTTCTGATTTGCAGCTATTTCTATGTGTTTGAAAAAGGTTATCACATCTCACCTCAGTTTACTCTCCTTCAAACTAAGCAATCCCAGCTCCCCAGTTCATCACACAGAGGCCAAGCTGCTGCTGGCTGGTGATAGCTTTCAGTAACTGCTGACTGGGCTGCATTTGTACCAGCAGCCTGCAGGTGAAAACCTTCAGCAGCTTTAGCTCTCTGAGCCAGGCTGTCCTCTCAAAGATATGAAACTTTCTTCTATAATCCATTACAGCATATCAGTAAATATACATTACACCACAGTAAATTTCTGGAATTTTCCTCCATCACATTAGGATATCATCACAAGAAGAAAGGGAAAGACATTTTGTGAAAGAGTAGTGAGGGGCTAAACTTAAAACAGGCTTCAACAGGTCTTGAAGAGTAGAGTGGGAAAACGCAATATATTATGTTAACACTTTCCCCACTCCACCCCCTCCACCAAACAAATGAAATGAAATGTACGAACCATGTCTTGGTTTGCAAATGAAACTTGGTATTTGTATTTGCTGCAATGTCTCAGAGTGTTGTTTTTCATTTTAGACTTTGCATGGTAGTAAACACTGCAATACTTTACATTCATTAAGCTCGGGCCCATTTACTCTGTGCAGGCAAAGCAAGTGCATATATCTCAGACCCATAAAGCATCAGTTCAGAATTACACAGGAAATAAATGAGCCTAAACCAGAAGTCCAATTTCCAGAGTCCAGCTCACTAAAGCTAAACAAGCACCTTAGATAAATATGGCCTACTTTAAATGAAACGTTAGTGTAATTTGATAACTGTCAATAATTCCCTCATTATGCCTAAATGAGCTTGTCATCCAAGGAGATTGCTGCACGACTGACCTTAATTTGCTAATAAAAAACACAGAGAGGAATTTCAGCTAAGCTGGAACTATTTGATCCATAAAAGTGCAATAGTGCACTTTTTAAAGGGTTCCTTCCCAGTCCTGGCTCCTGACTGGCTGAAGCCCAAAGCCAGTTTGCCTTGCAGCCTGTAAGAAGGCAGCTCTGCTGTGTAAGAACAGTGAACAATTGTCTCTCTAAATCACTATTATTCCTTAGGCCCATTATATTTAATTTATTTTTAATCATGTTGTATAATAGAAATAAAATCATTGGATTAAGCATATATCTAGCAGCAGGAGCCCATTATCCTTTGACAATGTTCTGTTTCATTGACATTATATCTTCATTGTAGACAGTTTCCTTGCCATCATTAGTCCTAAAATGACTATTGGATTTCAAGGGTTTCTCCCTAATCCATAATAAGATTTACTCACTAACAGCACAAAACAAAACAAAGATACGCTTCTATTGTTTTACTGCTGTGGAATTCTTATTTTAAGCTATTCAGAAAAGTCAAGAATAAATCCACATATTCCATGTGCTTAAAGTTTTCCTGCATAGTTCTGATTCAAGGGAAAGCCTCAGTAACTTTGTAAGCTTTGGATCTTTGGTTACTCATCATGGCTTTATTTTACTTAAGCAACCAACAATACTTTGTCAGTTCTTGCACTGAGTATTTCTTGCACAATGACTTTTTCAGACCAGTAAAAGCAAATCTCAGTATAGTCCATTTTCTCCAGAAAGGGCTACGAGAAGTTCATCAGATTCCACAGGAAGAAAAAAGGGATAAACTTCCATGTCAAAGTTACCAGCAATTCCTTTCTGATAAGTGCTAGCTAACAGAGTCAGCATTAATATAGGGAAGTTAAAGAATTCCTCTGGCACGCTGATCCCCATGGGACAATCCAGCAGCTCTTCATTTGTACCTACAGCGGACACAGTTAAATCTAAAACTAAATTTTTTTCACACTCTATTAACAGTAGCATTAGACTGCAGCAGGGACCATCCATAGAAAAAAGTGTTTTCTGTTATCTCATAGTTACCTTTGAGGAGGTGGCAGAGTTCCCTGTGAAAATTATCCCTACAGATTTCCTCTTATTTAAGGATATGCTGGTACTATCAAGTGGTGCTCTTTTTATGCTGAAATTGCTAGCAACATTTCAGAGTATCTGCATGACTCTTTCAACTGGGAGAGCAGCTTCAATAGGTGCCAATTTTCCATATATGTAGACCAGCTCTGACACTTTCACCCATGCTGACATGATCTGCATAAGCCATGTGGTTTCCATTAAGAAGGGTCCATACAACACAGTCATCTCTCCATTATCTTGGCTAATAGGAGAATAGAATAACCCAGATAAAGGAAAGACATGTGTAATTATTGCTTCCAGATAAAAGCCAGCTCAAATATTTCTGCTTTTTGCTCCCCAGACAGAACTTGTACTTCTGTCAGAGCTTGCTAACTCAGAGGTTATTAACTCAGGCATTACCTGCATCCATCTGGCACAAGCTAGGCAGCTTGGGTGTCTCTACAATTTAATCACACCAAGAGTAATCTACAAACTGATAATCGTCTCGGCTATAATTAAATAACAACTTCCATACTCATCCTTTTATATATGCTGATACTGACCCAGTCATGCACGGCCACGTCGAGGTTGAATGCAGCATAATGAGGAAAGGCAAATTACGTGTGAAATGCCAAGAGGGGCGTGTTCAAAAGACAAGGGAATGCAGAACGCACACGACGACGTCGAAGGGCTTTATATTCACATCTAGCAACCCGGCACTAACAGGAGCACTCCCTCTCTCACTCCTGGAGAGCCCTCATGGAGGAAGGGTGCTCAGGACTCTCACAGGTAACACATGCATGAACTACAACCACCTTTCTACACAAATTGCAGAGATTGGGTATTTTTATTGTGTTGCAATTGCTCAACCATGCTGAACATTTGTCAGCTGTGAGTTCTCATAATCTGTAATATCCACAGACCTTTTAGCACTGATACATAGCCTCCCTGATCTCAGCATTCATATATAAATTGCATTGTTCAGTCACAAGAGACACTCATTTCTGTTACAGATATACGGGCAAAACATTGTCTTCACCGCTATAGAAAGAAATACAGATTCTCTTACAAAGAAAACGAATAAATTGCAAATTATTTTTTTTCTGGATTCTTATGGGAGGAAAGGGATTATAAAGGAATAAACTCAGACTTCATGAAATCAACAACACATTGAACAGTCTTACATATTGAAGCGAATCATCTTATGGAAACAAAACCATTGCCAGGCAAGTTTGTAACAGTGTACATTGTGCTGAGGAACTGATGATTATATTCTGCCACATTCCATGGTGCATTTATGAATTAGCATCACCTTGGTTTGTCTGCACATTACGATTAAGACAGAGCTACACAATGATTCAAGCCACAGGCCAAGTCATGAAGGGAAAATGGATGGGTTTGAGAAATTAGCCATATCATGTGATGTTACTAGACCGGCTACAGAAAAAGCAACTGACAGCAAATCACAGGGCCACACCTATCAAATCCCTAAATATCTGTTCATTTTGCTTAAAGCATCACATACAGTGTTTAGATCGCTGCGGAGGTCCTGGACAACATTTTCTATACTCCTGGTATCCTTCAGGATCTCAATGCTTTGCGTATATGGATTGAAATACACAGAGAAGGGACGATTGATTGATTTGGCAAAGTCCCTGAAAGGAAAAAGAAAATGAAAACTTTTTTTTTCCTCAACTATTAAAGAAAAGAAAATTAGATTTTTGAGTCCAGGGAAATAATTTACCTCATTTTTTCTTTGGCTTCTTCAAAACTTTCTGAAACAAAGTAAACTTCCTGGAAAGTAGTGATAAGGCATTCTTGTAAACAGGTTGTCTTTGGATCAAATGTTTTCACATTGGCCTTGTCAGAGAGAGCATGCTGCAAAATATACCATAGGATCTGTTAAATGGTATTTTGATACTTCTACATATCTATACAACTGTTCATATATACAGATTTTATATCACTGTGCTGTACGTTTCTCCTTAGTTGGTAGCCTCCCTTGTTGTACATACAGTGTTTTTTTTAAGTTTAAACAGAATAAATCATTTGTTACTTAAAAAAGCTCTTTTTATGTGAGTATTTTTTCCCAAAAATAATTATTAAAATAATACAGAGGAGGAAGAAAAGCACCCGCCATGTAAGCATACAGACCTAAATCTACAGCTGGAAACAGGAAAGTCATGAAAAAAACCATTCCTGAAAAACTATCTCTACAACTACAAGTATGTATATCCCCAAACTGTCACTTAACTGGCGGAACTGATCATCGTTGTGGTGGGTGAATTCAGTCTGACCAAGTCATTCATATAATCTGTGCTTTACATTTTCAGGCCAAAATCATATACTATTTTCCTGACAGTGAGTTTAAGAGTAAAAATATATATCAGAAAGCCCATTAAATAATGCTCATTTCTTGTCTGCTGATGGAAATGCATTACCCTTCTGCCATGTACACCTGAGCAATAACGCCTCATATAGTACTGCAAGCTACAAATAACTAAATAAACAGCCATGGTGAAGTACAGAGTAGACATCAGGCAAATGAAGCATCAAATGCTGCTACCCAGAGAAGAGCTTTCTGATTAGCCTCTCTCTTCATGTGAATGGCACAAGCCACTAGAAAGGACACAGGTATTTCAAAACTGAAAACCACGTACTGAGACATTTTCCAACACAATCTTTTTCTGGCTTCCCTTTCCCCTTCAATACTTGTGCTAGCTTTTCTATATACCTTAACTTTCAGAGCACACATTTTCATTCTCAGTGCTCTGTACAGAAGTAAAAGGTAAGGAAGCAGAGCATATTTAGGTCAACTTTCAACCTTCTTTAGTCCCTTACTATCTATCCATAGTGAAGATGTGCATGAAAAGCACAGAGAAATGACAGGGAGGGAGCAGATCCCTGAGGTCTGATGGTGCGTCTTTTTCTTTATTTTCTTTCTGCATGGACATTCTTTATGGCAGAGTAAGGTATTAACCTTAAGGTATTCACCATACCTTTTATCCCAGTTCTCGCTTAGGCCTATTCCTAACTCCCTGTGAAAGGCTCTGAAAATATCACATTATCTCTCAGTCTGCAGTCTCCAAATAACAGGACATAAAACTGGAACAAGAACCTCTTCCTCCCACCTCCTCTCTCTCCAAAAATAAATACATGAATAATTAATGCACGGAATCTTAAAATATCAGGGAATTAACTTGCTTTAGTACATGTACCTTTTCCTGCTCACAAGGTTTGCTTTTTCTAGCCAGTTATCAGTTAAACAGGTTTGAAAACAAAAACTAAAAAATGCTCCGTCTTCACCACCACCTTCTTCTAAATGGATTGCAGGAACAGGCTCACCTCATTAGGCCCCTGACTATATCCTCGTTGTCACTTCCTCCTTGCAGAGCCAAGATGAGGTTGAGTGCCTGTGAATTTGAGCATTTACCTCCTCCTATCAAAATGAATTTGTTTTTCTTGACTAGGAATTATAACAGGCTCCCTGGGAGATTAACTATAGATAAAACCACCTCCTTTTAAGGTGCCTTTGTACCTCCAGGTGAAACTTGATGCCTCGAATGCCAAAAGCACAAAGTTTTAAGACACTGACTGGATTGAGTGGAGCCCTGTGCAGGGAATCAAGCAAGTGATATAAGCCACATTTTCTTAGCAACTGAGTCAGTAGATGACGACTTCTGGCTCGTGGATTCTTTGCTATACTGTGAGAGATTCAACAGAAAGGGTGATAATGTTGTCACCCCTTATCCTCCATTCACTAAATGCCTCTGCTTGGCCAGGCCTACTCATTGGAATTGAAGCCATCAGAGGCAAGAAGGGATTCAGCCTGTGGGTCCTGCATTGTGAACAATTGCTCCGATCACTAAGCCTTAATTTTATAAAAGGGAAGAGTTTAAAGAGACGCAACAGCTAATTCTGTATCACAATGGGTGTGTTCTGAGAAAGTCTTTCTAGTAATTCTCATCAGATTATCTGTATGAAATGACTCCTGCTTTCTGGATCTCAGTTTAGTTTGTGCATGACCAGAGCTGCTGCTTCACACAGCAACTCTGTAGAGATTAGGATGTGGAGATACCAGGAAACACACAACCTGGAAACAGGGTAAAGAATTCAGACATGCCTTCAAAGTTAGGTGAGAAACGACCAGTTGTTCCTAGGATTGAAGTTTGGGAGTTAAATGCCTAAATTCTGATTAATTTCCACCCAAGATACCTATCTCCCTCCTAGGATACTGTCTTTTGGCTCTTGGATCAAGTAGGCGTTGTCATGGCTACAAAAGCAAACAGAAACTTCTTCAAAAATCTGGATGGTGTATGCAAATTCTGAAGCCCAGCATCTGTAACATCTACTATTGAGATGATAGGCCGACCACATCAATGCCAGGGTTCAGAAACTGAAATGAACCTGCAGACAAACCTTTAGAACCTTTAGTTCACACTGTCTAGTGTGAACTAGGATAGTCAGGACACTGACTCAAAACCAAACCAGATTTTTTTTTTCAGACAGTGCTGGCACTCTCAAAATAATGAAGTACAGAAACCTCAATGAGGATCTTGGTCTGGTGAGTCCAAAAGTTTTCAAAAGCTCAGACCTGTATTTTTTTTAATGAATGCTATTCACTTATGTTTTGTTTGGCTGTTCGGTTCATCAGTGAACTCAAGTATAACAGACTAAGTATTCAATACAGATTTCTCCACCAGAAACCTCTTCAGTAATCCACCTCCAATGAGATGCTAAGGTTAATAAGCATACAGGAAATAGCTTTTGGTCAAATAGAGAATCTTACCATCTTGTGGATTTGTGGCAGCTATCCCCAACGGCCCATTCATACAAATTGTGCTGCTTATGCTAATACAGCTATTGGCGTTTCTCCTTCAGTTCAAGAAACAAGAGTTTGGGGTGAAACTTCCAAATCAGTCATCACCGATTCCCAGGAAAACCAGCAGTATCAAGCAACTGGACAGCTTAAGAATTAGATAACTACCCATACTGGAAATAACACTAAAAAAAAAAATGCTTACACTCCATGCTTGATCAAAAATCAACAACCTCTAACCACAGGTCTCTAGGGCCTAGGATGCCTGATGCACCTGTACAGGGATGGAGGATATAGCACAGGACCTAAAGAAGACTTACACGTTTCTGGAATAGCAGCTGGAGAGACAGTCAGATACACTGGGGCATCTCAGATGGCACCTGGCATTTACACGGAGCAACCATGAATTATTTCCTAAGCAACCACTATCACTGAGATATGAAAAAAGAGTTTGGCCTTGTAATTTCTCCTTCGAGTATAAAAAATGGAGTGTAATAACACAACTTGGAGCTTTTCAGTTTAAAAAACAAACAAACAAACAAACAAACAACTCTTCAGCTAGCAAGGTATACGAGTTATGAGTACGAAACCATCTGAGGAATACAGGAGGGCAAAATAAGGACTCAGGTGAGAAGTTATCAGTGTGCTAGTACTGATTTTATCTCCTTGTTATTCCAGGGGGGAACACAGAGTCTTGGAAAACCAGTTTTTACATAGGTTGTGAATCTGACAATGTCCCGATTTTACAGATTTTTGAGCCTTATTTGATCAGTATAATTGTATATATTGTTTAGATAAATAAGGAAAAGACTCTCTACTTAAAAAGAGCACTAAAATGAGCATCTGTGATCCAGGAGTTGTCTTCCTCATCATCTTCATCCTCTTCAGAGAACAGAGCCAAAACTTGTATTTTCATATTCTTGCTTACAAAGGCTAGTGCCGGCTCTTCCTTACATAAAATACTGCTAAAAAAAATATGCCTAGATATTGTATTTTACTTTAAAAATCTATATTGAAATTTGAATTCTATCTCTCTGATAAATAAAGAAGCATATAACAGGGGCATATGACTTGATCTACAGCTAACTGAAGTAGATAGGAGGCTCCTTTAATGAAACAGTTCAAGAGAGCACCATACAAAGTAAATGGATTAAAGTTTCCAAAGACATTTGGACTGCCATTTGGAAACAGTTTTAATAATTGAAATGTACATTATTTCTGCCTTATCTCTAGGCACCAAATATATATTGTGTAATAGCGTTAGCTAGAGTTAACCTGACTATATTAGGCAGAACATTTTATAACTACTTACTTTATTATTTGTTTCCCCCCAGGCTTAATTTTTAATCTTCTCTTTCTCCTTATTTTGTTGTGCTTTTAATTTTATTTTTTTCCTTGATGCTTCTGTAGCATGCACATCAGGGTGTTACATTTTTCAGTATCTGAAACTTGAATCTACATTTAAATCTATCTAAATATTGTGGGGGGGAAAGACTTGAAGGAAATCACATATTGACAGGCTGGTGCCCACATTTCTCTAGCTGTTATAGTTCTTTGTTGCTAAAGCTGTTGATCAGATCTGCAGAATGGAGCAGTGTAATAGAGAAACAGGGGTGACTGAATAAGCCAAAATACTGCTGGACACTTCCACCCTGCAAATAGGGCAACTCATTTTTTCTAGAAAATTCTAGAAATTATACATAAAATTGGCCACCATCTTGTTTCCTGTGAATACTGATCTCCTGAAAAGGGAGATGCTGATAGGGAGGGCAGCTGCAGCAAGGCTTCTCTTCTTGCTGACAAAAGCAGATTAATATCAAATACCTGTAAAGTGAAGGTAGCAAAATTCAACACTGAAACAAGATCTACCTTCCTAGTGACAAGGATAAGTAAGTATTTTAACTTCTTCATAGAGCCCAAAATCATTGTTGTCTTCAGAATGGCAGCAGTTATTTCTGAAAGGACTTCTTTGCTCTGACTCCTATGAGAAACATGGGTATTGCACACATGAGGGTCAGAATTCATGGCCAAGCAATCTGAGTCTTCTATTCATCCCCACTCACCACAAAAATAGCTGGTATTGTCATCATTCTCAGAGCAATTGCTGCCATTCGTTAAGATTTCAACTGATTCCATCAGGATCACAGACTGATACAATAGCCTACAGTCTATTATATTAGCATTATCTTTCAGACACCTTCAGGTCAAGGAAGAAATTTTCCCTCCCAGTAGGTGAGAGGAGATCAGGGTGGAGGTAAGGGAGGTTGCTTTCCCAGAAAACATCAGAGACTGGCAACAGCCTGATGCAAAGCTGTGCACCAATGTCGTGGGTGCCCAGGCACTCTCCTTCCTAAGCACCTGCCTCATCTATCTTCTTGACAAGAAGCACACTCACTGCAAGGTTGCTGGTCTAGAAAGAGCTTTTCCCATGGTCAGATTAGCAGAAAACTTAGGTTGGGGTTTTTTTTCATTTTTTTTTTTTCCTTACCTTTTACTTTCTTTTCTGCCCTGGAGCATAGTCCTATAAAGACTTTCTGGACATTTCTCACCTCATCAGTTCCTTCACAGAGACAACAGCTATTTGTGGTATGGTGCTGCTCTGTGCCTGCAGCACACAAGTGCTTAGTCTCTCAATAACTGAAAGGTCTCACTTAAGTCCCTATGCTTCAGCATATGCAAGACCGGGTGAAATTTAATAGCTTATGATACACAAGAGGTCAAACCAGATGATCTAATAGTCCCTTCTGGCTTCACATCTATGAAATATATATGTAATGTAATGTAATGTAAAAAAAGAGTGTATATTATTATTGATTTATGGCAAAATTAATATGATATATATGGCTGTACCTTTGAAGCAGATCAGTAGAGTCCATTAATGTACACATTATTTAATTTTTACTGTTGCTTTTCAAAACGATTATTCTTTGCACTTATACTCTGAGATGATTGCTGAGTGAAGAACACAGATTTGGGATCACAGATGTGTGGTAACAAAACATGCACACTTGACAAGAATAATGTGTTTATGACATTGATGGCAGAAGATTTATTATGTTCTTGACTATTCATTTCCTCACGTTTATGACCTTAGATTTTGTAAATGATGTGATGGGTATTTTCAGGGTCATCACCTAACGACCGTAACTGTTAGTTTAAATAAAAGGCCTGGTTCTCTGCAGAATCCTGCACAGAGTTTGGGGCTCAGTACTGAAGGTTGCTGAGCCACAGGAAAAGAAGTGGGGCATGTCTCTCTCTGTGTTTAATCCCCTTTGCACTGTGGGTATAAAATATTGCCAGGCTGATACAGAATGGTCCTATGGCTGAAGTATGCACTGAACTTAGACTGACTGTAATGCAATCAAAGAAAAAATAGTGAAAAAAGTAATTTACTTCAACTTTTTTTCTACTAATGAAAGAATAGCAATTTGACTAATGAGCTTCTCCACAAACATTCTTGGTGACAAGTGGAAGAAACAGTAAAAAGAGATACTTCTATTAAACCACCAGGTAGTTCACTGATAGCCAGCCCAGAAGGGTGGGAAGATGTTTAAGCACAAATAAACTGCAGATATACTGCAAAGCAATTAGTAATTATTCTGTACATGCTTTCTAAACCCAAATGTGTACCTGAAAAGCCACCAAGAGTTCATTTGGGTCCCAGAACATGGCACTCCTCCCTCTACTTCCCCTTCCCTCCCATCTTGCCAACAGAGAGATGTATTACCTCCCAAAATACTCCATCTGTGACAAAATACCTTTCGATTGTTCTATGTTTTCTAGGCATAAAAGAGTCAATAAATGATCCCCTACAACTACTCACACAGTATGCAAGGTTAAACACTTTCACTTTTATAAGAATAGGGCTCTCTGTACTGTCACATAGGTACTTCAAGTCTAGCATAAGTTTATACACATTCCTTTATTTTAAATATGTTTAATCTACTGAATCAGGACCTTTATAAATGTTTTTCTTTTAATATCAACAAGGAATCCACTGACATACACTGGATTACTTACAACAGAATTGTGTGTCATATCAAAACCATCTTTTTGTGTCTATTAAAAATACATGGTTTTCTTCTAGACAAAACTTTCAGAGTCCAAGACACCTTTACCTGTTAGAAGCTATGAACCTCCGTTTACAAGAAATGCAAATACAATCAGAACTAAGTTTTGTATTTCATAGTTGCTTTAGCACTTCAGTCCTTACAAATAAATCTATTTCATGTTTCAAGTGCCAGCTGATATTTCAAAGAAAGCTTTTAGGTCAATATCACATTTTTAAAGTAAGCTTTGTAACTTCAAATGTTATTTGACAGACAAAATACTTACATTCAACTATTATGTTGTTAAGATTAAAAGGAAGTTGATTCTGCTTTAAGGGCACATACCTTTAATTCACCAATAGAAGACAGAAGCCCTGCCCCATAGGCACGTAGTTGTCCTTCTTGCTTGCAAAGGCCAAATTCAATTGTAAAAAAATAGCACTGTAAAATATACAGACATACAGATACATATAAAGTAGTTGCAAACAGGCGCTTCAGCAATGACAATTGGTGCCTTATTCACTTGATTGCCCGACTTCTTCACAATTTCATGTCTTTAATATAAATCCAGATAAGGTATGTTATTACTGCTAAGTACTTTAAATGTCATGTTCTGCAGCAAGGGAGCTTTGCACAAAAATGTGAGATTCTGCTTTTTATCTGAGCACCCAAGCAGTTCACAGGGATGGCCAGTTAGGAAGAGACAAGCAAGTTCATTTAGCTATCAAAGGTGCTGATAGTAATCTGCAGAGATTTTTGAAACTTTCTGAAATAAACGAGGTGCCTTAAAATAAGATCTTACAATGTAGTTGGACTGCCTGTCTAGGAAGCTCTAAAGATCTCTGAAATCCAGCTCAGAGCACTCAGTTGTAAGCTTAAGCTGATGCCACTTTAAAGTCTGGCACATAAATGCTGTCTTAAGTCAGAATGAGCTTATATGTATGTGGTTAAGAGCCTTCGTAGGCCAAGGCCTTAGTTTTCACTAGATTTTACTCTGTCACAAATGAAGAACCAAACTGCTATGTGGCTTCTTAAATTACAGGAATAAAATTATAGTCAGCTGAATGAGTTCATTTGACCAATCCATTACCATTGTTCTTAAGGTCTACATTCAATTAGGTAACTTAGCTGAGCTGTTAAGCTGATAAGAATCTGTGAAAAGAGATGTGTTAAATCGCACCAGCAATACTGTATCTAACTCTGCTGTATCCACGCAACAAAGCTGAATACTAGGAAGACCATAAGAGGCACAGAGACCCAGCCCACTGGCCACTAAATATGAAAGAAGACAGTCACTTCTGCTTCTACGGTACTGAGTTTTAGTTTGGTTCTGCTACGACACATCAAGATTGCTTCTTGATGTCAGATCAAACAGACCAGATCAAGACAGCAACTATTTCTACTTATGAAATTTTTAAGAAGTTGATTTCTAACTTACACAACAATACTGTATACACATATATATAGACACCCGTATGTGTGTGTGTTTATTACATTACCTAACAATCTGAGGTTTTGTGCAAAGGGACATAACTCTACTGAACATAACAGTTTTGCATAATTTCACATTTCCTGCAAAGACAAGATAAAAACGACCCAGTAGTTGGTACTAAATCTTAAGTTCTTCTGAATAAATTGAGAATGGATCCTAACATGATGATTTTTTTTTGCAACTTCCTCCCTAAACCTCCACTCTTCCAGGCTGAATACCACACTAAATGCAAAAGAGCAGAAATTAACAGCTCTTTTAAGTTAAACAAATGTTTAGAAATTGAGAAATGATTCATTTCTCTGCCTCTCACAACACTTCCTGTACAGTTGGTGATTCATGCAGCATGGAACTATGTAAAAGGGTGCAATAAAAAAGAAAAAAACATGAGTCCTGTGTCTGATTCAAACCTGCTAAGTCAGCTGGGAAGAAGAAAAGGTTGCAGTGACTTCAAATGTCTTGAGTTAGATTCCATCACAGCAGTCAAAGGCACAGATATCCACAAAAGGAGGTGGAAGCACAACATTGTCAAACAAAAAAATCAAAGTTTCACCTCTGGCTTTGCTATTGACTCAGATAAACCAAGCTGGCACAGAATTTTTCATTACATTCAATGAGCTGATGTCACCACTTAGAGGAAGGCCAAGACAACTGGTTTCCAAAAAGGAGCCTCAGGGACAGCCAGGTACACAAAAGGACAAAGGCATCACTGTAAGAGTGGTGAGTGAAGCTGAGAGACCTGCTGCCAAGAAGAGTACAAACTCTCAGGCAGCTTCCCTGCCTAAATAGTTTGCCAGAAAAACCTTCAAGAAGCTACAGTCCTGGTTCTGTCTATGCTGCCTCTGTCAGCACTGAACCACTCGGCTTTACACTTAAATCCCACTGAGATCTTTGAATTTGTCCCCTTCCTCTCATCTCTCCTAAAAGAACCCCTCAGGTAGCAGTGCTTATGCTCTGAACAAGATCACCCTGACAGATACACAGCATGTCTAGGCTCATGATAAACCAGGCATAAAGGAAATAAAGGATAAACCACAGTGATTACAGTAATTTTCATCCTTAAAACCAGCAGCAGCTAAAAATGGGGAGTCCGGTGTTTGTCTGTTACAGATTTGTAAGAGCAGCCATGACTTTGATCCCACAGGTGTGACACCTTTACTGTAGACCTTCTTCAGGCTGAGGAGGACGAGGAAGAAGTTCTTCACCATGAGAGTGGTGAGACCCTGGAATGGGTTGCCCAGGGAGGTGGTTGAGGCCCCATCCCTGGGGGTCTTTAAGGCCAGGCTGGATGAGGCTCTGGGCAGCCTGATCTAGTAGGAGGTGTCCCTGCTCATGGCAGAGGGGTTGGAACTGGGTGATCCTTGTGGTCCCTTCCAACCCTGACAGATTCTGATCTGTTTTAGCAGAGGACTTTAGAGCCCTAATGGCTCAATGGTTGGACTTGATGATCTTGGAGGTCCCTTCCAACCTAAAGGATTCTATGATTCTATGCTGCTCCTGCCCACTCATCAATCTATAGGGCTAGCAGAGGGAGGGAAGAGAAACACTCTCCACTGCCCTGGGGACGTGCACCCATGGAGAAAGAAGGGGCAGATGTACAGAGCTCACACTGGTACAGGACAGAGCAAGTCCTGCTGTCCAGGAGTAAAGTGTTCACAAGACAGAGAGAGACCTCAATTTCACTTCCTCCTGGATGGCCAAATGGCACAAGAAGGAGCTTTTTTTACTGAAGTAAAAAAATTATTATAATTGTTACTATTATTAAAGGGAGTCACGTTTTTGAGCCAACACTTGCTGATGAGAGCCTATCTTCAGTATTGGTAAGACTTGCACTCTCAGTATAACTCTCTCAAATAAAATGCATAAAAATGACCAGATGATAGAATACATCTGCTTACTACTAACTTGTGGTATTAAGCTGCAGCATTAAGAAAAGCCCTCCAAATGAAAAGCTGATTTTGTGATAAATTTGCCATATGCAACAACTACGATTTCTGTATTTAAGAGAGCTCTGCTTAGCTAAGAAAATGATATAGCTCACCCAATGCTGCCATCTTCAGATCATTAGCCAGCAACACACGATTCCCCCACCCTCCCACTCACGGACAGGCAGCCAGAGGCAGCTCCAGGCATTACGAGACTCCACAGGCTTTTGCAAGCTGTGCTCTCCAAGTCTACTAACATCAAGGCATATGGGTAAGGAAATTAAATATTAACTATATAAAGACACTTTTTACAGACCAGATGCATAAACACCCACAATATGCCTCTCTTTGTATGGTAAACTACACTGAGTGTGATACTCTGCATTATATGTACAGGATAACTGCACTGGAGAGTGGGAATCACTAACAAAGAAATGGCTGTTGAGATGAATAACCATTTTTTAAGCCTAACCTGAAGGCAAAGTGCTGATTATTACACTGCTGTTACATGCAGGCTGGTGAATGCAAGCACAAACTGTGGCATGCAGGCTCTCAGGTTCTGATTTCAAATCTTGGTCCTGGCTCTGGCATACTCCCCAGCCCGCAGCCCCAGACTTGTGACTCCTCTACAAGCTACAGTAATGCCCTGTCCTCTCCCTTGACTTCCAGTTCCACCTCATCTTTAGGGTGAAGTGTAGCTTTGCTACAACTCATAGGTAGGCTCTTCAAGTGGGAAAGGTGTCTTTCCATGTTGCATGAACTCTGTAGTTCTTGAAGAGCCTTCCACTAAAATTCCGCTCCCTTTGGTAAATCAGAAAAATAAGATGAAGAAGCAAAGTGCCAAATGAACAACTAAAAATAATTCTTAAGCCAGGAAATTCAACATAATGATCAAGACTGTGCCAGGAACATAATACAGCATAAGATATGATTTTATTTCACTTATTTAACCAAATATGAAAGATATTTTACAGTCATATTCATGAAACACTGTCTACTTGGGTTCAAAAATTATTAAATAGATCCATGGAAGAAAATCTTATTGAGGGCTCTTAAGTACAAATATAGCACCATCTCTTTCTTTAGAGTCCCTGTACTAAAAGTCATTGGCAACTAAAGGAGTATAGCAGGAAAACAGCACGACTGTATGGCTTTAGATCTACACTGTCCTCCAAATGTCTGCCATTTGCCAGTGTCAGAGACAAGATACTGGGGTAGCTGGTCTGGCCCAGTAGATGTGCGATCGTAAGAGTCAGATCAGGTGTCCTACTACTGACAGGAAAGACACAGAACAGCCTGGTCTCCAGGGTAAACACAATGTCTGTTCTTCATGTTCAGGCACTGTCCTGCATTATAAACCGGACTAACAAAAAGAAACAGAAAAAGTCACTGACAGCTATGACAGCTAATAAAAAAAAGAAATCTGAATTCAAGGGTGTTTAGAAATCTTCAAAGGCAGGAAAAAAAGGTCTGGTAAGCTCAACTCTCCTCATCTGGCTGGTTTCTGAGGCTCTGAAAATCACTTGTCACATCTCATCACTTTGCGTTTGGGAATCTCCCCCCTAGGACCTGTGGAAAGAGCTTGTGCAGGCTGTTGGGTGCTAATGTCACAGAGTCAGTACTTCAAAATATGACTTGTCCATAAAAAGGCCTTTCAAGCCATTCCGCTTCACTTAGTTTTCTTACGGTACAGCTTAGAGACCAATATTTGTGTTCACTCGGCAATTTTCAGTATGATGTATAACATGAGATTTTATCTGTTCTCTAAAAGTATCCTGTAAAGATGTTGTCAGGGTCAGTTCTGAGAACACCAACCATGTCAAGAGCTGATTCACTGGCACTCCCTGTCACAAGGGGGAAGAAGGACAGACTAACTGCATAACTGCAGCCTGAGCACATGGACAGGAATATTCACCACTACACAAACGTTAATGGGATGGGGCTACAGCCCCAGGCTGACACACAGTAGCACAAACAAGCACTTTATACATATATAAAATTAGTTGCCACAAAGACAACATGACTTTGTACAGACTAATGTCTGTAACTAGTTGTAAGACCAGTGGTAGACAAATATCCTGAAGGAAAATATCTTTGCATTCTTTTGACTGGATTTAAGATTTCAAAGGCTATATGAATGGACCACTCTTAATTCAGATGCATGTGATATGTTCACAATATGCAAAGATTAATTCATTTTTCTTTAGAAGAGGAGACCTTTGATATTTTAGCTCTAAAATTATTCACCTGGAGATTAAATCTCTCATATAGTTGCAGATAGAAGAAGATAGGTATATACAACTGAAAGACTTTCAAAAATCCCATTGCTGGAAATTAATCCTAAGAATTAATGAAGTGAATGTGTTTTCTTTCCCTCTGTAGAAATTGCTCAGAATCCACAGAAATGTTGATTTTGGAGATATTGGTGAGTCCTGTTTTCCCCTTTCTTTCTTCATTCAGAGCTTGTGCAAATAAATATGTGAATAGTTGCATATATTTCAATCTCAAAGGCATCAATAGTCACAAAAAAAAAAAAAAAAACCAAAAAAACAGGTGGCACTTCACATTTGACTGAATTATTCAAAATTCACAGTCTGTTGAGTAGTATCAGGAATGCTCCACTACAAGAAGCAGATAGACGTAACACAGGTAACCCAGGCAACTAGCCAGTACAGCCTGATGCTGGAGCCCAGACATTGAGTAATATGGGCTATCTGACAGCTGTTCATGTGGGAGCATTACTGAGTAGCAATGCAGGGAGATTTTTTTAAACAACAAAGAAATCTCATGATGAGCTTGAGAATAGATCAAAAGCAGAAAAGAAGTAAAATTCAATGGCTAAGTCTTTCATTATAGATGATTCACCTACCTCCGACAAAGGCAGTGACCCTATTCACAGCCAACAGCATTTCTAAATGAGAAAACAAAGTTTAATTTTTCAGTTACCTTCTTGAAGTGTTTTGTTTAGCCTGACAACTTTGAAATGTATTTAGGCTCACTGAAATTAGGTTTCTTTCAGGGATTTCAAAGTGTATAAATTTAACAATATTCTCTTTTTTCCCTCATCTGACTGCTTTGCATTCAGACCTTTCACTAAGGGAGAATGCTTGGAACAATCTCTTTATAAACAGAAGTTTGAGTAGATGTGGTGCTGCTCATTAGAGCACTCGGGGAGACAGGCACACCAGCTTCCACATTCCTGTTGACAGCCACAGCTCACAGCACCACCACACACAAACTCCTCTAAGGCAGAGACCCGAGGCGCTCAGAGAAAGCCTGTGCTACAGTGAGCACAGGGGGCTGAACCCCTTGTGAGTACTTTGAAATTATGTTTCTTTCTTTAGGAGTGTCTGCAGAAAAACCTCATGAACGTAATGAAAATAAAGTTATCATCGTGAGTTTTTAAGGAAGCAGAAAACATACCTCAAGCAACATAATGTTAGCGGGGTCTATACCCCCAATTCTGGGGAGCCCAGCCAAGACAAGACAATGAGTACGGCACTTGCCTACCTCGCAGGTGCAATAGATCTTCTGGAATAAGATCTGCAGGACATCTCTACTAACACCTCGGTGTGTCTTCAGAGAATGTGTCTTTCTGTTGTTCATTTTCATATGAAGAAGTCCCTCTTGCTAGTCAGAAGAGCAGGCAGAGAGAATGAAGGATGAAGCACTTCTGGGTCTTTTTGTGGCTGTTGCTCCAAAAGAAGTTAGTTCCCACAGGGCTGGATCCACTGGATATCCCATTCCATGTTTGAATTACTCCTGAATAATCTGAATTTAGGCTTGCTCTGCACAAAGATGATGTCTGTCCACCCCGCTCATTTTATTTTAGTTGCAAACCTTGGAGACCTTTGCAGCTGCAGAACCAGGAACCTCAACACTGAACCAGAAAAGTGTTTCCATGTAAAAGGCTGGTGTTTGCTGGCAAGGTAGCAGTTCCCCTCCACCAAAGTGAGTGGTCACAGAGATGATGCAGAAAACTGATCCCACAAAAACACACTTGCCTCAACTTACTCAACAATGTCAGAGAAAGCACTCCTCATTTTATCAACATAATTAACTAATAGTGCTGAAGCTTAATATGCAGCTAAGGAGATGAGACTATTGAAACTATGAACTGCTGCTTAGATCATTTGTTAAACATAAGGCATTGAAGCCCTAATGCTTTACCCTTCCTATTTCCTCTTCCCTGTCATTTGACTCTTATCTTGAACAACTTCTAAAACCTGAGGTTTTAAGGTTTATTAATTTCATATGGAGTTATTAAGAATAAATGATGTGCAATAATGAGCCATTCCCTTTCCACTTTATTTTACAACGTGTAACATGAATTCGTGTTCAGTGCTCCCTATGGTAGCTGAAGTGAATATTTGCTCATTTCTTTTTCAAGCTGTTGCTTCAAATTTTAGCCATCTAGAGATTTCACACAGTTAACATATAAGAGACAGCCCGGTCCAAGAGATGGGGTCCTCTGAAAGTCAAACTAAAGAGATTTTTAAAACCCTGAGCAAACTATGGCTATTGCTGTCCCACCACACTCTATGCTGCCTCAAGGGACAGGCTTGATCCACCACGATCCTTCACAATTCACAGGTTGCAAGCAGGAACTGCTTACTAGCAGAGAGCTTACTGAATAACTGCCCTGTGCCAGTCCACCGTTAGAATTAGTTACTGAAGGCTACAAGGCCTCTTTAATAACTATTCTTGGTCAGCCCGGAGAAAGACCCCCACCGTCCTCCCTGACAGGCATTCCCCTGGGGAGGGCACCAGGCTCTTGTGGTGCTTCTCATGATGGCATTCCCTGGAGCAGGCTGTCCCCCTCCTGAGGGAATTCCCAGGGCAACTGCTGCATATGGGAACTGCACGGCAAGAGGCGATGCAGAAGAGCCACTGAGCCTTCCATGACATTTTAACTAAGGAGGGGTATGAGGTCCTTGTGTACATGATCAGCAGCAAAAGTCCTCATCTATCTGCTGACAAGGAGAAGTCTTATCTTCAGAAAGGGGATCAGCCTCCTCGGGGCTGGAAGATCTCAGAACTTTTGCCAGCCCTGAAATTGTGGGGGCAGAAACACAGGGACAATTGGCTAGTGAAGTTTTAAAATTATTATGTCAAGAAAAAAAAAAATTGTACTATTTCTTTGCAGTCATACCCATTTCAAATTTAATGAATAAAAAAGGGTAAGACTTTATTCCAAAACTAATAGCATCTGCATTCATTTTCTAAACTTTTAAAAAAGAAAGTTAACTTCTTGCATCTATTCACTGAAAACCGGTTTAATAGCTAAGACTTGTTTTCAAACATCACAGTTTCCAACAGCAACACTGCATTTAAACTCAATGTTCTTTTAATCACATAAATGCAAAGGGACTCCCAAAAGCTTTTGTGACTCTTAATGCATTTGCTTAACCTGCCTTGCAAAAACACCCAAAAAAAGATAGTAGGCATCAGCACAAAAGTGTAAGTTCTATTAATGTCAAGCTGAGAGACAGATCAAAGAAGAAAAGTAGCTCAGGGAATTTTAAATATCTATTAATTTTGCTACTAAAAATATATCCAAACTGAACATGTTTTCCACAGCTCCAAACAAAATCTTTTTCAAGTATAGTTGAGTATCTCCTTGTAGCTCCCCGACTTTCATCAGTGAGGGCATGTAAAACGAATCTATTATAACCATAGAGTAGTCAACTGAGTCACCATTGAGTTACCTGCCAGCAGTCTGTAAACACAAAGCAAATCACAGGAACATGTATTCAGCAAGGTGGGAAAAAGTAAAGCTGAGCAAGCACCTGTGAGCAGAGAGATCACAGCTCTTCACTGTACTGAAGACCAAGGAATTTACAGTGGCTGTGGTCTAGGAGGGACTTGCCAAACATGAAGATCACTCTAAAATGGTGACCAGTGATCAGGCTCCCACTGATACACAAGACTTCTGTGTTTATCTAGGTCCTAGATTCATCACAGATGGATAATATGGATCTGTTCACAGCTAATATGTTTATTCAAATTGAAAAATTAATCCTATACAGGTATTTACATTCTAAAAATGTAAAATGTCTTGTTAAACTATAATTTTAGCCGCTTTCATATAGTTAAACTATATAATTGTAACAATTACAGTCTACTGATTGAAGCGAGGGAAGAAAAACCTTTAGAAAAAGAGTAATATGTTTTAGGGGGGAATAAAGGATGAGCTGGGA
>NW_008633044.1:30959-32176 GCF_000691845.1 Merops nubicus | reverse complement strand
TCTTTCCAGCATGTCTTGAAAAAGCTCTGAGTACAAACTGTTTAAGTTAGCACTGTTAGTAGACACCATCTTTATCAATGCCACAATGATGATCTTTTGAAAGTTTTCTATAATGTACAGAAAATACAAAGCTACAGATGCTAACTGAAAGAAGGTTATCCTGTCAAAACTAATGCTTTGCCTAATGCAAACTAATAAATTCCAAACCAAGCCTGAACCTAACAGACTGAGGGAGTGGGGGGTTGTCCAAGGTGTGCCTGAAATGGCACCATCATGTTCATGTTCTGTTGACCTTGTGCTGCAACAACTTGAGCCACAACCGGAATCAAACCAAAACAACTAAAATTAACAGACACAAGGTACTTCTCTGTAGATTTTTCTTTGGCTTCAACAATGCTTTCAGGTTTAGAGTATTTGCTTTAATTTTCAAAAGTCATCAACAAGTAAAATAAAAAACCCTTTATAGAGTAACATAAGAAGGCCTACCAGCTCTAAGAAGTAGCTATCAGAATATATTGTGTGCTGTACCACGTGAGCTTGGCTTGGACAGAGAAAGAAATGCAACTGAAAAACCACGTGTCCTCTGGAGTCAACTCTTCCCCTGCAGAAATCCATACTCATAAATATGGTTTAGGAAAACCTTAAATATAGGTTTTAGCAAGTAAATTATTAATATTAATTTGACAGCAACAAATCCTACTTTCATTTGCATGTGTACAATGCTATTAACTTTTAGGAGACTGTACACATGGAAATGAAGTTAATATTTAGCCCACAGACCTAAACTCATTGAAAGCAACAGCAAACTTCCCCTTGGCCTTCTGTAGCATCAGAGTTGGACCTATAAATATGTAATTAAGCTACCCTTAGAAAATCACTATGGTAGATCACCCAAAAATATCTCAATTAAAAATTTATGGGACTATATTCCACCCAGCACTTTGATGCCATTTGACAGAAAGATGACAACAGGCACAAGAACCACTTTCAAAGCTGCCCCATTAAGTAATGAAGCCCTAGGCAGAATTAGCTCTTTATGGGTAACAGCCATACTTTGTCTTACTTGCATACAAAGAAAATACCCAGGTACAGGCTGGGTGAGGGAATTACTGAACACATGCACTATGCTCAGTCCTTGAACCAGCACTTAAACCAATCCAGATTAGTGCATAGTTGGGAATGTTAAGTTTGAATCTTTTCAGTGCTGTACAGACATG